>NW_020664489.1:3336042-3387911 GCF_002925995.2 Terrapene triunguis | reverse complement strand
GGAGCAGGATGAGACCCTTAGGCTATGTCTACACTGGGATAAAAGTCCTGCTACATGGCTACAGCTGGCCAGGGCCATAAAAGTTCAATGTAGATGTTCAGGCTTGGGCTGGAGCCCAGGCTGTGAGACCCCTGTGAGGTAGGGTCTCAGAGCCCGGTCTCCTGCCCAGACTTGAATGTCTGCACTGCAATTTTTAGCCCCGCAGCCTGAGCCCTGCAAACCTGAGTCAGCTGACCCAGGCTCTGGTACTCAGTGCTGTGGAGATTTTATCACAGTGTAGACATACTCTTAGTGGGCTAAGGAACGTGAGGCAGGCCTCTAACTATGAATGATAAATGTAGCTGACTGAAACATGGCTGCTTAAATTTAAGGTCATGTTTGCTATTGCATTTCATATTTCTCTCATTTATTTGGCTTCTGTGTTGCTATGGTTACTTGTTACTGTTGCTCAAAAAAATCCATTTCAGTCCATCAGGGAAATACTGTATGTAGGCAGTTAAAAAACAAAACAACAGAAATACGGCATTATTTGTAGCAAAGATCTCCAGACTGGCTCAAATCTATTAACTGAATACTGCAGGTACTGAGATAATTTCCCACTTGGTTTGGGCTCGTAATATAAATTATGATCTTTGCTGATTTCTCTGGAGCTATACCCATCTATACCAGCTGAGTATCTGGCCTGGTAATTGAAAAGGCACTGTAATTAATAATACTGTAATTAACCCCACTTCAGTGAGTGTTGTGAGATACTGGCCCCTCTGGTATTTGGTAGCGTGCTCTGTTTATCACAAGTTGTAGGTAAGCACTCTAGGGAATCTCACATACCATCTATATTTTTAGGCACAAGTATTTTTCTAAAGCATCTAAGACTTTGGTTGCATCTGCCTTTCTCACCATCTGCTAACTGTAAGTGCTGACAAACGAGGCAGTAGTCCACCCACTTCTGTGGGCAGTGGAGCCACTCTGATTGCCATGCTGTCTTTGTCCAGCCTCTGAGCCACTTCATAATTCATCCAGGTGGCCTGAAGACGCTCCAACTTCTCACTGACGTTCTCATGCATTTGCATTGCAGTAGGCAGTGAAATGCTGCTCACAGCCATTATTAATCTGACTCAGTGCCTCCAGACAGCCATAATAAAGAATTAAAGCAGTAAAGAGCTGCACAGAGGGTGCCACTTGTGGTGCACAACAGGAAGAAATGTAATTGATCCCACAAAGCCCATGAACTACGGTACATAGTTCTTCAGAGCCATCTACTGCCACCTTAACGACTTACATATACACCAACACCTCATGTGTAAAGCACTTCTTTAGCACCCCGAGGACTAGGCTAGTCCATTCTGAGTCCAGAGGATACCTTACCTAGGGCTGCCTCAAACTAAAAAGTGCAAATTCCCTAGGCACAATTACTTCAATTACTGTAACGATAAAGATCAACCCAACAGCTCCTAAACCTGTCCTTAGGGGTGTGCAGTACTGGGGTATAAAGGTAACAAAATAATTGTGTTCACCTCTGCACTGTCCTGCTGCTGGGCATGTGCATTTGCCCCCACGCCTCCTGTTTGCAGGCTGTGACGTCTGCTCAGCCACGAAGGGAAGGAAGGAGCTAGCTTGTTCATTACAACAATATAGGCACCATTAGCCATTCTACTATAAAGTTCTTTCTCTCTGTTCTAGATTCTGGCTCTGCCCTGTGTAGCTGAAAGCGTGCCGGCAGCTCTTTCCCCACCCTCTAAAGCAGGGGTGGGCAAACTACGGCCCGGGAGCCACATCCGGCCCTCCAGACGTTTTAATCCAGCCCTCGAGCTCCCGCCGGGGAGTGGGGTCGGGGGCTTGCCCCGCTCCACACGGCTCCCAGAACCAGTGGCATGTCCCCCCTCCGGCTCCTATGCATAGGGGCAGCCAGGGAGTTCCGCATGCTGCCCCCACCACAAGCGCCACCCTTGCAGCTCCCATTGGCCGGGAACCCTCCCTGTAGGAGCTGGAGGGGGGACATGCCACTGCTTCTGGGAGCTGCTTGAGGTAAGTGTCCCCCAGAGCCGGCACCCTGACCCTCTCCCCTGCCCCTGCCCCAGCCCTGATCCCCCTCCCACCCTCTGAACCCCTCAGTCCCAGCCTGGAGCACCCTCCTGCACCCCCAACCCCTCAGCTCCACCCCAGAGCCCGCACCCCCAGCTGGAGCCTGCACCCCCCCTGCACTCCAACCCCCAATTTTGTGAGCATTCATGGCCCGCCATACAATTTCCATACCCAGATGTGGCCCTCGGGCCAAAAGGTTTGCCCACCCCTGCTCTAAAGGGTTTAAGCCAGAAGCCCAGTATTTATACTCCCTGAGCAGAAGCAGGAGGGGGGTTATAGTAATGTCAATGATGATAGGAACTCCAAAGAGGTGATAGAGTGTGGGGCCATAGCCCTCACCCCATCCACATTGGCTGGCAAGCCAGACTGGCACAGACATTACACCTCCAAAACTGTAGGCCCCATTTCTTGGCATGGTCCTTGTAGTACCCTTGAGACATTCTATCTGCCTGTGTCCTCACAGTCAGAATGCCTGTGGACACTGTCAGTGGTTCAATGCTCCTCTGAAGTCATCCTTGCAACATGGCTGAGGCTTATCTACCCGCATAATAGCCCTTACATTACAGGCTGAGTGTATCATACTGCATTGGCACAGCAGTTGGTGGCTACTGTAGCCAAGGATAAAAGGTATCAAGTATATTTAGGATATAGAGGTGAAATATAAGGATTAACTAATGTTGTAACACAGGGCCTACAGGCCTCAGGCCTGTAAAATATTTAGCTTAGCAAAATTAGGCCTTAGAGCTTAGGATAAGTTAGCATAAGTAAATTAATAACAAAACCTATTAGGCTTATGGCTATGTTGTGGTACACTGATGTTTTGAAGGTAACTGCTGAGTTTGGATAATAATGTCTACGAGAGACCAGTAGACACCACAAGAGGACTATTGGTAGCCAGGATAAATGTTAGAGACTTCCTTAAGATAACCCATTGGTACTAGGGTGATATGGTCACATAAATGTTAATGAGTATAAGGGGAACTAATGAGTTAGTCTATGAAATATGGGTCATCCCAAAAGTAGTGGGGTGTGGAAGTTCAAATAAGGAAAAGGGGTTAAAACCTTCATAAATATGTATGGATTCCAGTGGGTGTCAGCATAACGCATTATAAAAGCTGTTTCCTGGCCTGCATGCCGTGGTGGGGGGAGATACCAGGCTGGCACTCACTGGTGATGATGGTGAGGATGAGGACTAACATCCTCATCAACCCTTGTCGGTTTTTCCACAAAGCATGGTGTGAGTAATGCAAATATTATGCATTCTGTATTGGTCTCACGCTCTCCTTTACCAAATTGCAGTGTGTGTATTGTTTGTTTGGTTTGGTTGATAAAAGTCATTATTATAGAAAGAGCACTATGTATTCTCTGTTGTGTACCATGGGGTTCCCCTTTCTATTGATAACCTCTCTTCTATAGTTAATCTTGGGGGCTGAACTCTTAGAACATCTTGGGGTGGGTGATTGGTTAAAGTAATCCATAACTATAGATAAGGTTACAGTACATAGTAACCCTGTGCAAACCTTTCCATGCAGCAAGTATTTACAGGCTGCCTTGTAAATGACTCTGGAGATTTAAGACGCTTGCATGACAGCTGTATGAGTTAGAGCTGAAAACCTCTCACATAGCAGTAGTGGGGATAAAAATTGTATTTCTATGTAGTCCCAAAATGTTGTCTGTTACACACCAACCTTTTGTCCTATAAGGGAACCAAATCTGTTCCTAGCGTCCTGTTCTTAGTATGAAATCACCTTTTTGATAGTACAGCAGAATGTGTTATACACAGTGACAGCTACTCTGTCTCCAAAGTGTATAATGCGATGGCAAACCTTACAGTTCTACATCTCCAGAACAAACTATTGCCTTAATGTTATGCAATATATGGCTAACAATTATAAGGAAAAAACCTAGAAAATTACAAGGATGATCACACTCCTCTTTTTGCCCCTGGTAAATTCTGTTAAGTCATGGGTGTGATATCATACTCAAGAGCCACCACATTCTTCCAGTGTAAAGAGTTGCACTGACAGCTTCTGAGGATCAGCTGCTTAATGAGTAACCATTCCAGCAGTGCATTACCTGCACCAGGGGCACATTGAAAGAGGAAGGACAAAAAGGGGAAGGGTTGGTGGAAAAGGAGGGAAATAAGAAGAGGGTGTTCTTGTGTAATATACATGGAAAGACAGGACAATTTTTTAATTCGATTGCTAGAATTCCCTCTCAAGGTTTTAGCAGATGGACAATCTTCCTCTGCTTCAGTCTCAAGTGATACCCAGGGAAGAATTCAAATAGGAGGAAGTCAAATGGGTTGAGATAAAACAAGCAAACAAACAAAAAGAAAGCAACCCTGGAAAAGGCCAGGGACTGAACGTTAGGGGATGTTAGTGTAGGCTGCGGTGAGCTAGGAATAAGGAAAGTCACAAAAATAAAGCATTTGGACAGACAGGAGTAGAATAAGAAGGGCAAGGTGTCTAAGACTCAAGCAAACTGTACCAAGTGGCTGAAGAGGTTGTCATAGTTGATGCAATGCTGGAAGTCAGGAAGAATGAGAGGAGAGGGGGTTCCCAGGCCAGACTACAGAAAGAAGATTCTCTAGGAGATTCACTGAGCACAATTAGAAGGGCACCTTTGATTCAGCAAAATGAGTAAGACCAATAGTGGAAATGATCAAGGGGGGTTGTTTGGGAGAGGAGGTTAGCTAAATAAGATGATTTTCTCCAAAGATTTAGTACTATGGGCCTTGGTCCTGATCCAAAGCCCATTGAAGTCAACGAGAGTCTTTCTAGTGACTTGAATGGGTTTGAGATTAAACCCTTAGACTGTAAACTTCCTCTAATAAATTCATGAAGTTGCTCAACTTGATCTGCTGATAAAATGGTGTTTTTAAAATGAGTAGCTTAAGAAAAACATTGTTCATTTATTCTATTTGGTTATAGGAAAGATGTTTACTGTTTGAGCAGGTCATATGTTATTGATACTGCTTCATCAGGATCCTTGGGGTTTTGTTTTATTTTGAGTTTTTGTTTTGCAACTGTTTTGGGAATTTGGTTTATCTAAAGTCTTCTGTTTAGTTTTAGTTTGTATTACACTTGGGCTATCCTCTGACTTAATCTGGATGATTAAAATATGGATACTTAGTAACATAAAATTGCTTCAATAAGCTAATTTTGCAGGGCACATATATTGTCTCGAGTGGCCTCTGATTGGGGCCATTGCCACGCAGGTGTATGATGCCATGAAAAGGCACTGTTGCACTGGGTTACAAAGCTTGGTAATGCACAGGAGATCATTGGTGGCTTTGCACACGTGGGGTTCCCAAACTGTATTAGGCCAATTGACGGGACCCAGGTGCCTCCTATTTGTCACCCCTCCAACCAGAGTGCAGAATTTATTAAAAAAAAGGCCTATTCCTCCATGGTGCTCCAAGGACTGGCTGGCTGGCTACCCAGCAGGTTTACAGACATAAATGCAGGATTGTTTGCAAAGGGCCACAGTGCTAAGATCTTTCTGAACTCAATTTACCTTAATGGAGAAAGGACTCTTTGCCCCCATGTACATTAATAGCATGGATACTGCTCCAGTATTGGTGTGGACATTGCTCCAGTTATCCTGGGAGATCCAGCTTATCCCCTGCTTCCCTGGTGAGTGAAGCCATTCACAGGCTGCTTGGACAGAAGGAAGGAGTTGTTTAACCACTGCCGCAGTAGTTCCAGCATCGTAGTGGAGTGTGCATTTGGCCTTTTGAAAGGAAGATGGTCCTGTTTGTGGAATAGGTTGGAAGCAAGAGAAGAAACCCTGCCAAAGATCAGAGCAGCATGTTGTCTTTTGCACTGATTGTGAGAGTAAGGGAGAAAGTCGTAGCGATGGGTGGGAGGCTGAGGAGCAGAGACTTGCTTAGCAGTTTGAGCAGCCAGCAAAGCATCCAAAAGGAAATGGAAACAGCTGGGGCAATACTATCGGGGATGCCTCGTGCTCATACTTTGAGTCTCAGGGCTGAAAATGTGCAGCTATACGTTCAGCCATTAACCTGTGGAGGGGGATTGGGATGGATTGTGAGCAATGCAGTGTTGTTTATGGACAGTAGAAGTTGAACACTGTGGCAGCCTTTACCTTGTGTCTGTGCCTAGATACTTTTGTAAAGCTCTATGAGTTATTTAGAATCTATGGATTTTTCTATGTAAATGCATTGACGACTCTATAAATGAATTTTCAACCGTTTTTATTATTAAAAGCTGCATTATATTGCAAACCAAAATAAATGAGAACAGTGAAACAAAAATTCAAAGTGCAAAAAAAAGAAAAAAAAGAAATCAAGATCGAAAGTGACGTCGTGCAGTGGAAGGCAGAACGCAACAAGGGGATGGGGAATTCAAGTCACAGGTGAGTATATGCCAGCCTGTGCCTGGGCCTCGTCTTGTTCTTGGCCCTTCTGACAATGAGTGGCAAGCTATTAGGGGCCTTAGATGGCACAAAAGAACTGGGCTCCCAGGTGTAGCTGATCTCACTGTTCTGAACTTAAGTCTGTGAAGAGAATGGCTTCTGGGAGCACTGCTGTAGCCATATAGCAGGGCGGAGTTGGTGTTCCCAGTCCCCTGTATTGTCTAGGGCAGTGGTTCTCAACCAGGGGTACACAGAGGTCTTCCAGGGCCTACATCAACTCATCTAGATACTTGCCTAGTTTTACAACAACCTACATAAAAAGGACTAGTGAACTCAGTACAAACTAAAATTTCATACAATGACTTGTTTATACTTCTCTATATATGATACACTGAAATGTAAGTACCATATTTATATTCCAGTTGGTTTATAATTATGTTGTCAAAATGAGAAAGTAAGCAATTTTTCAGTAATAGTGTGCTGTGATACTTTTGTATTCTTATGTCTGATTTTATTAGCAAGTTGTTTTTGAATGAGGTCCACAGACAAATCAGACACCTGAAAAGGGTACAGTAGTCTGGAAAGGTTGAGAGCCACTGCTCTAGGGCTGCAGAATATGGCTGGGTCCTGGTTTACAGCACTGCATTGCCTGCTGCCCTAAAGGCTGTATGTGCTGCAACCGAGCATTCTGGCTCTGTATTGTCTCTAGAGTTGTCGCTCAATCTCCCTATCTTTTTCAACGATGTCTGCTGCCATGACTACTCAATAGCTGGCCATTGTGACACTGTCTCTGGCCACTCCGACAGTCTCTCTTGAGAGCTCCATATTTTTCTCCCTCTCTGACCTCAAGGACTGCCTCCACCTTTCTGCTGTTTTCATTTTTCTTTGGGACTCTGCAGTGATGTCCATGAACATTTCATCCTGAGTTTTCCGTTTCCCCTACTGCTCAGCCTTGAGGGTCTGGCTGCGGCAGGAGCCATGACTGAGAGAGCAGGAAAAATTCCACAAGTGATTATTGTTTACATTCCAGAGGGGCTGTGATAGCATTTTTATATTCATTTCTGACTTTCCTTCCCCAAGACTCTTCCCAGTCTTGGGGAACCTCAGAGATGGGAAATTATGTATGCATGAGAAACACTGCACAGACAAAAATCCCAATGCAGCCTATGCTGTTTGGGTTTGTTGTTGTATCTGGGAGGCTGGGGAGGAGGGCTGGGAAATATGTTCCCAGTTTGGGTTTGCAGGTTTGCTTATATGCTGTCAGGCTAGGATAGTGAGGGGCAAACTGGATAGCAATCATCTCTACATCCCCTATAGGCTGTTCTGACTCTTGATGAAGTTACACTGAGTCAGGTGACTAGGAGGCAGAGAAAGGCCTTATTCAAAAAGGCAAAAGGTAAACCAGTGAGCTATGCTGTGAGGTTATTCACCAAGATGGTCCCCACAGAAGTGCTGCGGAGTGGAAGGGAGTTGTGAGCTATACGAGGGAGCTATCCCCCATAATGTTCAGACCAAACTAAAGCAATTTCTCAGTGTTAGATTCTGTTTTATCTCCACTGCAGACAGGCTGAAAGTGCAGACAAAAATATGTAGCGTTTTGCAATGATTGTCCGAAGCATTTCACTGTTCCCAGTGTTTCTCTACATAAGCCTGAGAGAAGCCATTAAGTGCTTTGTCATCCCTAAGGTAAACGTCTTTTCCTGTAAGAATGCATGTGACAGGGCATTTATACCTCACCAGGTACCTGTAGACTTTGTACCTTTATGGGCACGCAATGTCCATATCTACCTCATTGAAAGTGAGAATACTATATAAGAACATAAGAATGGCCATACAGTGTCAAACCAATGGTCCACCTAGCCTGGTATACTGTCTTCCAGCAATGCCAGTACCAGATGCTTCCGAGGGAATGAACAGAACATGGTAATTATTGAGTAAACCATCCCCTGTCGTCCATTCCCAGCTTCTGGCAGTCAGAGGCTTAGGGACACCCTGAGTATCTTGGCTAATAGTCATTGATGGACCTATCCTCCAGGAATTTATCTAACTCTTTTCTGAAGCCAGTTATACTTTTGGCCTTCATAACATCCCCTGGCAATTGCAGGTTGACTGTGTATGAAGCAGCCTTCCTTACATTTGTTTTAAACCTGCTGCCTATTAATTTCATTGGGTGACCCCTGGTTCTTGGGTTATGTGAAGGGGTAAATTACACTTCCCTATTCACTTGCTCCACACCATTCATGATTTTATAGACCTCTATCATATCCCTCCTTCATCATCTCTTTTATAAATTGAACATTCCCAGTCCTTTTACTCTCTCCTCATGTGGAACCTGTTCCTTAGTCATTTTTGTTGCCCTTTTTTGTACTTTTTCCAATTCTAATACATCTTTTTGAGATGGGGCGACCAGAACTGAATGCAGTATTCAAAGTGTGGGCATACCATGGATTTATATAGTGGCATTATAATATTTTCTGTCTTGTTATCTATTCCTTTCCTAATGGTTCCTAACATTCTCTTCGCTTTTTTGACTGCTGTTGCACATTGAGTGGATGTTTTCAGAGAACTATCCACAATGACTTCAAGATCTCTTTCTTTAGTGGTAACATTTAATTTAGACCCCATCATTTTGTATGTATAGTTGGGCTTATGTTTTCCAGAGTGCTTTACTTTGCAATTATCAACACTGAATTTCATTTGCCATTTTGTTGCACAATCACCCAGTTTTGTGAAATCCCTTTGTACCTGTTCACAATCAGCTTTGTACTTAACTATCTTGAGTAATTTTGTATCATCTGCAAATTTTGTCACCTCACTGTTTATCCTTTTTTTCAGATAATTTATGAACAGCCCTGGTCCCAGAACAGACCCTTGGGGTACACCACTATTTATTCGCTCCACTATGAAAACTGACCATTTATTCCTATCCTTTGTTTCCTAAATTTTAACCAGTTACTGATCCATGAGAGGACCTTCCCTCTGATCCCACGACTGCTTACTTTGCTTAAGAGCCTTTGGTGAGGGACCTTGTTGAAGGCTTTCTGAAAATCTAAGTATGCTATATCCTGTATTATCTTTGTCCACATGTTTGTAGCACCAATCTAGTAGATTGGTGAGGCATGATTTCCCTTTACAAAAGCCGTATTGACTCTTCCCCAACATATCACATTCATCTACATGTCTGATAATTCTGTCCTTTACTTTAGTTTCAACCAAATTGTTTGGTATTGAAGTCAAGCTTACTGGCCTGTAATTGCCAGGACTGCCTCTGGAGCCTTTTAAAAAAGTTGGCATCACATTAGCTATCCTCCAGTCATCTGGTACAGAAGCTGATTTAAATGATAGGTTACATACCACAATTAGTAGTTCTGCAATTTCATATTTGAGTTCCTTCAGAACTCTTGGGTGAATAACATCTGGTCCTGGTGACTTATTACTGTTTAATTTATCAAATTGTTCCAAAACCTCCTCTATTGATACCTCAATGTGGGACAGTTCCTCAGATTTGTCACTTAAAAAGAATGGCTCAGGTGTGGGAATCTCCCTCACATCCTCAGCCGTGAAGACTGATGCAAATAATTAATTTTAGTTTCTCTGCACTGACCTTATCTTCCTGGAGTGCTCCTTTAGCATTTTGATTGTCCAGTCAGCCCATTGATTGTTTAGCCAGCTTCCTGTTTCTGATGTACTTAAAAAATTGTTGCTGCTAGCTTTGGGTTTTTTGCTAGTTGCTCTTCAAATTCCCTTTTGGCCTGCCTAATTATACCTTTGCACTTGACTTACTAGAGTTTATGCTTCTTTCTAGTTTCCTCAAAGACAAAAAGACATATTTTAAAAATTGGAAGTTAAATCTTCTTCCCTTATATAGGAGGTCAGACTAGATGATCACAATATCCCTTCTGGCCTTGGAATCTATGAATCTGTGAACTATTACAACTTCTGGGACAAATCTTGTAGTCCTTATTTAGTAAAAATGTCCATGAAAACCAAGGACTACAAGACTTGGTACATAATATTTAGATTCCAACCAGTGTATAGTAGAGAATGAAACAGGCTATCTATAGAATTTTAAAGACCAGTATTTTGTATATTTGACTTCTAAAATATGCTATCAGTGGTTCTCAGTCCTGTTTAATCTAATTGAAAGAGTGATTTAAAAAAAATCATCTTACGATCAATTATATCCCACAATCCTTTGCGGCTGTAAAAGCTTATGGATCATGATAAGAAACCATAGGTGAGGGGATGCTGGTGCTGAAAGAAGGTAGAAGGTCCTCAGGAGGGGACAGCTAATGCTGGGGAATGATAGATCTTGGGTCAGAACGCTGGTGGAGGATCTGTTCTATAGTATCACTGGGGAATGGAGATGCTATTGCAATGGTGATAGAGGGGTGCTATGGCCACAGGCGCTTTTATTTTTCCCTGTGGGTGCTCCACCCCCATTCCGCCCCTTCCCCTGAGGCCTCGCCCTTGCTCCACCTCTTCCCGCCCCTGCTCTGTCCCCTCCCCCGAGGCCCACTCTCATTCTGCCTCTTCCCGTCCCACTCTGCCCCCTTTGCTGAGACCCCGTCCCACCTGCAGTTGCTGCTCTCCTCCCTCCCCCGAGCGCCTCCCGCCAGCAGCCAAACAGCTGATCGGCGGCCCCACTGAACAGCTGTGGCTGGTGCTGCTGAGCACCCATTATCTTTTTTCCGTGAGTGCTTGAGCCCCAGAGCAACCATGGAGATGGTGCCTATGGCTTTGGCTGCTGGAGTGAGCTGGGGGTGGGTTGTGCTGGAAGTGCTTCTCTTCCTTCCCACGCCCCACGGTCCTCTGAGTACTCTGCCCAGAGGCAGCAGCACTGCTTCCCCATCCCGAGGTGAGGATCGTGAGAGTGGAGATTGAGAGGCAGAGGAGCAGCCTCAGGCTTGCATGTCAGTAGAGCTGGTCAAACAACGTTGTGCAGAAAGTTGAAATCAACATTTTTCACAGGAAAATGTCAATTCTGATTAAAAAAAAATATTTTTCTCATGGAAAATCTCAAAACTAAAAGTTTCATTTGGAACTGACCTTTCTAAACGAAACAATGATTTTTCGTTTTGACTTAAAATGTTGATTCCTTTTGGCTTTTCAGTGTAAAAAAGTAACACAAAACAACATGTTATGATGAAGTGTTAATTGGAAATGACAATTTTCGTTTCTTTGGTGGTGCTTTGCTCTCTCCCACTCTCTGCTTGTGGCACCCAGTTTAGTCTTGTGAGGACTGAAATGTTTTAATCTAACTAAAAACTCTAGGCTCAATATGGGGGTGTCGGGGTGAAAATTAATGGTCTATGTATAGAGGAGGTCAAACTAGATGATCTAATGGCCCCTTCTGGCCTCATACTCAATTAAATTATTTTGACTTTAAAAGTTATTTCTTCTTAAAACTGAAAAATGAAATGACATTCTGAGTTTAAATGAAATAAAAATTGTTGTTCTGTTTAAAAATGTTGATTCTAAACAAACATTTTCCTTACAAATTGGTTCAGAACTTCCTGAAGGAATTCCAAAAAATTTTGAACCTAGATTTTTCACCTGAAGTTTCTCATGAGAAAAATGTTGGTTTTATGACCAGCTCTTGGTGGTAGCCAGAGCAGGGCTGGTGCCAAGGACGCATGCGATCGATGAGGGAGAAAGACAACTCCTTCCCTCCCTTGCCTTTGCTCTTAGTGAATGTTGGAATTTGCTATTTCTCCCTCAACCCGTGGACAGTGGCGGATTAATGATTTTGCCGCCCCTAGGCCCTGAAATAATTGTCTCTCCGCCCGCCCCTGGCCACGCCCCGACTCCACCCTTTTCTCGCCCCCATTCCAACCCTTTCCCCAAAGTCCCGCCCCAACTCCGCCCCCTCCCTGCCCCTATTGGATCCCTTCCCCAAATCCCTGCCCCGGCCCCGCCTCTTCCCCCAGCGCGCCACATTCCCCCTCCGCCCCGCTCCCTCCCTGCCCCGCGAAACAGCTGTTTCACAGCGCAAGCGCTGGGAGGGAGGGGAGAGAAACAGGACGCGGTGGCGCGCTCGCGGAGGAGGCGAGCTGGAGCAGGGGAGCTTCTCCGTGGGTGCTTAAATTTGCCGCGTCTGCAAATTTGCCGCCCTAGGCCTAGGCCTTCTCGGCCTAGGCGATAATACGCCACTGCCCATGGAGTACACCCCATTGGGTTGGTCCTCAAAAATCTTGTTCTGTACTTTGATGATCCCCATACAAGCACCCTTTAAAGGTCTTAGAGCATTTCCACTAATTTGCTTTTTACACCTCTACCCCGATATAATGCGACCCGATATAACACGAATTCGGATATAACGCGGTAAAGAAGCGCTCCGGGGGGGGGGCAGGGCTGCGCACTCCGGCGGATCAAAGCAAGTTCGATATAATGCGGTTTCACCTATAACACAGTAAGATTTTTTGGCTCCCAAGGACAGCGTTATATCGGGGTAGAGGTGTATTTACTTTTTGAGTGAAAACTTGCTGTATAAGGTCTTAGCAAATAAGACCATTTTAGTTCCAAATTTTACTTATGTGCGTGCACACACCCACACCCACACCATTCCTATATGGACTATAAGGTGGATAGAAAGCTGGCTAGATTGTCAGGCTCAACGGGTAGTGATCAATGGCTCCATGTCTACTTGGCAGCCGGTTTCAAGCGGAGTGCCCCAAGGGTCGGTCCTGGGGCCGGTTTTGTTCAATATCTTCATTAATGATCTGGAGGATGGCATGAACTGCACTCTCAGCAAGTTTGCAGATGACACTAAACTGGGAGGAGTGGTAGATACGCTGGAGGGTAGGGATAGGATACAGAGGGACGTAGACAAATTAGAGGATTGGGCCAAAAGAAACCTGATGAGGTTCAATAAGGACAAGTGCAGAGTCCTGCACTTAGGACGGAAGAATCCCATTCACTGTTACAGACTAGGGACCGCGTGGCTAGGCAGCAGTTCTGCAGAAAAGGACCTGGGGTTACAGTGGACGAGAAGCTGGATATGAGTCAACAGTGTGCCCTTTTTGCCAAGAAGGCTAACGGCATTTTGGGCTGTATAAGTAGGGGCATTGCCAGCAGATCGAGGGACGTGATCGTTCCCCTCTATTCGACATTGGTGAGGCCTCACCTGGAGTACTGTGTCCAGTTTTGGGCCCCACACTACAAGAAGGATGTGGAAAAATTGGAAACAGTCCAGCAGAGGGCAACAAAAATGATTAGGGGGCTGGAGCACATGAGTTATGAGGAGAGGCTGAGGGAACTGGGATTGTTTAGTCTGCAGAAGAGAAGAATAAGGGGGGATTTGATAGCTGCTTTCAACTACCTGAAAGGGGGTTCCAAAGAGGATGGATCTAGACTGTTCTCAGTGGTACCAGATGACAGAACAAGGAGTAATGGTCTCAAGTTGCAGTGGGGGAGGTTTACGTTGGCTATTAGGAAAAACTTTTTCACTAGGAGGGTGGTGAAGCACTGGAATGGGTTACCTAGGGAGGTGATGGAATCTCCTTCCTTAGAGGTTTTTAAGGTCAAGCTTGACAAAGCCCTGGCTGGGATGATTTAGTTGGGATTAGGTCCTGCTTTGAGCAGGGGGTTGGACTAGATGACCTCCTGAGGTCCCTTCCAACCCTGATATTCTATGATTCTATGATTCTGGTTACTTGTAAATAATAACAATGCAAATGTGTCTGCCTGTGAGGCATTACTAGCTTCAAGTGCTAATAGTGAAATCTACCAAGTTTTTTAACTTTGTTCATGAAAATGCTTTAATAAATCAGAGCTTAAAAATAATGCTTAGCATTTCCAGAACACTTTACCTATTCAAAATGCTTTACAGATATTGACTAGTGCTGGGGGATAGGTATTAGTGTGACAATTGTAAAGGTGTGGAAACCGAGGCCAAGAGGTGACCCAAACCTACAATTAGCTGGTGGAGCCAGGATTAGAACTCAGGGTCTCTTGACTCCCAGCCCCCACTTCTTCTAGTAAAATAGCACCAAATAGTTGATGATAACATGCAATGGGCACTCCTGCCCTGCCTACTGTTGGTGGCCATTATACAATTGCTGAGATTGTTCCTTGTAAGCCCACGTTCCAAGAAACCACCATTGACTAGAACATGTCAAGACAATTGCAACCATTTTTCCTGGATGCAGACCTCATCCCAGTAATCTGTGCCTTGGTCCCTTAAATCTGGATTACTGAAACTTGCTTTTCTGAGGGTTAACTCTGAGTGCCTATCAACAGCTTCAAACAATGCAGCATTCAGCATGCCCCTATGATGCCAGGAAGCACAGGGAGAGCATCTCACGGCACTTTTCTGTTCACTCTGCTAACTGCGAGTTACCTTCCAGGGTAAAATTTATGAGTTGATCATGATCTAGGAAACCTTGAAAGCTCTGAAACCCAGCTATCAGAGAGATTATTTCCGGTTTATTCCCCCACCTAGAGTGAGATGAGAGCGGGTTTCTGTGCCCTGGAATTCAGTTCTGCTGGATATATGTAGCTTCACAACATTCAAACTGAGATGTAAAATACATATTTTTGACTAGACTTTCCACAGCAGGGGAAGCCTCTTCCTCTGATATTTAATCTCCTAAACACTATCCACGGTCTCAAATTTCCTTGAGGCAAGAGAGTTAGCTGCAGCTGAAGGTGAGGCAATATGTGCTTCTCATTCTTGTCATGTCATTTAGTTCTTTTTAACTTGATTGAAGGGGGACAAGATAACATATTGGTGGCACCTTAGAAATATTTCTAGGGATTTCTTTCTGTTCTCTTAACTGGTGGCACATAAGTTTTCCTGATAAAGAAAAAAATCAGTTGGTGTAGTTGTGCTTAGTTATTATTCTGGAGTCTGAATCTTAATGCTGCAATGCCTGTTTACAGGGGAAATGGTGGGCACCTTGCAGGAGAGTTACATTATGAAGATGGAGTGGGGTTTTTCTCCCAGCTATGCCATTTGGGAGATGGGGAGTATTAATGCCTTAGGCATGGCTGGTATAGAATGTAAGTGAATGGCCTGGTGGCCACTTGGTTTACAAGAGTAGGACATATATTGAGTCATGGCTTGTCCATGCCTTGGTCATTTCTGCTGTAACCTCCTACTCTGAGGCTCTCTGCTTCTCACCCTCGTCTCCTCAGGTCTGTTAAAATTACTGCTGCTTCCCCTCCCACCACTCTGACCACATCACCTTGCCACTTACTCCTAAATTCCACAGGGACAGGGCCTGGCCCTAGCAGCACAGATCACAACCAAACAGCTATACACAAGAGAAGGGACATCGTTGAGTGGACTGTGGTCTTTGAAACTGTAATGCCTCATGCACCAAGAGGATTTTTGAGTAGCTTCCTGAAGGAGAGAGAGGGTGAGTGGCAAACACTAAGGGTATGTCTACACTACAGGATTAATCCGAATTTAGATAATTCGAATTTGTGAAACAGGTTGTATAAATTCGATTGTGCGCGGCCACACTAAGCACCTTAATTCGGTTTTTAACCACATTAATTCGGTGGTGTGCGGCCACACTACCCCATTAACTTAAACACAGTAATTCGGTGGTGTGCGGCCACACTAACCCTAATTCGAATTAACAAAATCGATTTAGGCGTTACTCCGCTCGTCGAGGTGGAGTACAGAAATCGATTTTAAGTGCCCTTTAATTCGAATTAACTGGCTCTGTAGTGTGGACGGGTGAAGGGTTAATTCGGATTAACGCAGCTAAATCCGAATTAAAGTCCTAGTGTAGACCAGGCCTAAGGGCCTGCTCATGTTTCTTTTGGAGTTTATGGGAGTTTTGTTATTGACTTCAGTGGGAGCAGGATTGGGCCCTAATTGTGAGGCTTACAGGTTTGAGGCTACGTAATGGAATCAAATGGACCAGTCAATACATTATGAAGTACGTAAACTTTATTTTATCTTATTGACACGGTGGCTTTTCAATAATGTGGGGCTCTCAGCTTAGAATGACTTTTAATTGTCAAAGCAAATTCAGAGACCTATTGCCGATTGTTAATATGCTGAGTAATCTAACTTGGTGGGTATTTTTATGCGCTTATACCCAGACATGGTAACTACATGCAACATACACACACCAGTGATTTATGTACCTTACAACTGCTTCATGTTTACCTTTGTGTGTATAGTAAGAGGTCATTTTTTCAAGTGGATCTTTTGGCAATACACTTCTGTTACACTAAGAACAGAGATTCCAAGGCCACCATTGCCCAGACACTGACATTTAAAAAAAACTATTAATGAGATTTTATTAAAAAATCTTAAGACAGTCCCCACCGCAACAATGAATGCAGCCTCGTTATATAAAAATTACTTGGAAGGATGCATGGTACTTGATGTGTAGTCTAGAAAGAATTTGAGACAGACACAGCAACTTTAAATATAGACCAGAGCCTTAAGTTTGAATATGTAAGGCATGAGGAGGGAACTTTGGCAGGGTGTATGTGAAATGTTAGAACAACCAAATCTGTCAAAAGAAAATCAAATGGCCAATAAAAGAACTATTTAGTACATCACCAAAACCCAGGACTAGTATTTAAAATATAATCATTTACTTCATCCTTTGCCTTCCTTCCTCTTTCCCTTTGTCATTAAATGAGGATAACTCACTAGATTAAATAAAGCATCCTCTTTTGCTACTGCCTTTAAGGTCTTTCACACTTCATAAAGAGCAAGGATATAGCTTAGTGAGATGGCTCAGAGGTTCACCCTATGGCGATTTTAGACTGTAGACTCTAAGCTGTGGTATACATAAGTCAAAAAAGTGCCAAACATTGCTTGATTTTTTCTTTCACGGTTCAAGTCAACGAATGTCCTCCATCTTAATAATATCTAACATGGCGCTCATTAAGCTTAAGGTCTTTTTGCAAGCCTTGTAGGTATCCTGCCAGATGGCACAAAATCTAAATGTAATACAGTAGTTTGTCTCTTCTAAAGTTACTATGGACTGTATCTGCCACTCAAAAATGTTCTTCCTTTGCCAGCTGTGTCTTGTGGCGATATAAAAAGTTCTGTCAAATGAGTTGTCTCAACGTTGTCCATTGCAGGAGGAAAAATAAATTCCTTCTGCCTTGATGAACATATAAAACAGAAAGCCCTAATTAGAGTGTTATTGAATTATATTTTGTCTAGTGCCAAAAAGTATGCCCAATACGTTCTAGACAATCACATATATGGGCAAGATTCCTGCTCTGGAAAGTTTACAACGTAAAGCCCCAATCTTGCTAGCAGAGCTGCATGAGTGGGCCTTTGTATTGACACAATAGGATTCCATGCAGGCATAAGCCTTGACTTGTGTGCCTCTGATTGCAGGATTGGACCTTAAAATCAGATTCTGTCAACCTTATTTGCATTGACTAGTAGTTTATTCCATAAGCAGTCCCAGCGAAAGCTCACTGAGTAAGATCCTACACCACACAAGTAAGAGTGAAGGATCTGATCCTATTTAGACACTATAGAAATAAAGGAAGGGATGCAAAAGAAGTGGTGATGTTTAGCATGTGACTGGTTAGTTCCACATTTATAATATTGTGTGTTTCATTAACACCTGAAGGAAGAGAGGGCTAGGTTTTATAGAGATCTTAGAGGAACTGTGGTTTAAAGCAGAAAGAATGGAAGGCCAAATCAGGAAAGGAATTTCAGGCATAGTGAGCTGCATAGAAGATGTGGAGATGAGGGTGGTGACTAGAGTTGCTTTTACCATCATAATGATTTTTGATGGAAAATATAGTTTCTGGCAAATAAAAATTTTCCATGGGAAAATTTCAATTTCACCAAATTTTTTCAATTTCAATTTTTCCCTTTGGGAAAACCAAAATGAAATATTTTGTTTTGGGCTGGTTTGACGCTAATCAAAATATTTCAGTGTGTTGAAGTGATCTGAAATGTTTCATTCTGAGTCAGTTCTACATTTCCCTCTGGTGCCATGTGGGAACTGCAGCTTGGGTATCTCATATTCCCCAGTCCTCTTCTATGGGCTGGGCTGGTGGTTAGTTGTGTGACTTGGATGGAACTGTATTACGTGTTCTGAAATAATGTCAGTAAATTATGGAGTACAAACTGGGAGTCAGTAGCTATTAAATGCAAAAAGTTAGTGAAACATTAAGGTTATGAATTTAAATGCACAACAGTCATATGAATTTGTAAATAATTTGTGTAATCCACAGTATGTAGTTTTTGGAAATAATTGTAAGGGACCGATTTAAATATCCTTCCTAACTTGAACCAGATTCTGATACCCAACATGAGCCAGGGTAGCTCCTTATTCAATAGTGGTCGCATTGACTTGATAGAAATATTTGTGGAGTAAGATATTCAGTGTAATTGAGATGTCTGAATTTGGCCCAATGGAGTGAGGATGGTAGAATCTTGCCCTAATTCTGTATTATGGCATACTGTTATAGTCTCTTTCAAATGTATTTATTTGAGAAAAATGCTTTTCTGTATTTTAATAATATTTTTTTGATGTGTGTCCATTTTTACGACTGCCAAGGAGCAAAGCTAAGGTAAGGTGGGCAATATAAGTTGGTTGGCTTTCAGAGCAGTGTAATTTAGGGGGAGAAATTCCACATTTGGTGAGAAAATATTTTATTGCAATTTTTTTACTGGTAACTCTTTCAAATAGCTCAAGGGGTTGGAATGTTAGAGACGTCCCCGGGGAAATGGGCTAATAGGCAGAGTGCAGGAGAGGCAGTTAATGGGGCATGGCTAATGCAACTGACCATGATTTTCAAATACTTTAATTTATTCCCAAACCCTTAAGTCCAGTAAATATTATTTTATTTAATTACTACATATCCAAGTGCAAAAATATTTTGCTCTAGCTGTCTCTCTTAGACTAAATGTGTAAGAACATGAGAAGTTGTAGAGACTATAATAACTATGTAAGGCAGCAACAGGTGCCTGTGCTTGTAAAGTAAACGATGTAGTCTGGACTTTGTTCAGTTTCTAAAGACTGGAAAGTGTCGTGTACAGATTCGGAAAATGAATATGGAGTATTTCAAACACCCTTTTTTACATTACGGATGAAGATAGTAACTGGTGAATTTGAAGCACAAAAGAAACATTTGTAAAATCCAGTTGGTTCCAATGGGTTTGTACATGTCTTTAACATTAAAGCAACTCATCAGAGGAAGAAATGAAATGGTCATATGTAAATCCATCCATATACCCAAATGCATAAATAGCCCTAACTGAATCCTGAGGCCCAGCATAGCCTTTTAAAAATATTTAGTTGGTGATGTCATCACTTTTGTTGCCAATACACTTGTTGCTCTCCTCCCTCTGACTACTTTAGTTCCAACACAGAGACTGGGAATCCAGACTGCATTGGGAGATAGGCAGAAGCTGAGGAAGAAATAATATCTGACCTAGGGTTCCAGAAGCTGTAATACCGTTTCATTTATCCTCTTCAGGTAAATTATGGGCTACTTTTTAGATCTACTTTTCCTTTGTACAAATAAAATATGAAGCTGATAGAGCAACATGAGGACACAGGAATTTGTGTAACTGCATTACCACGTATTGAGCTTTTAATATTTCATTAGTAAACTAAGACAATTTCCAGTGAAAGTCTTCTGTCTTCATTATGGTATGATACTGAACTTGCTCTTGTTTTCATCATAGCTGTTACTTTCTAATCTAGCTTCTCCTTTAAGAGTTTGTTTGCCTGGCTGCATTTCTTTTTATGCCCAGAGCTTATTTCTCTTTTTATTTTTTAAAAAAGTTTTCATTTTTATTACACAGCATACAAATAGGATTAGGTAGCAGGATACTTGTCACAAATGTTATCACTTCTCCATGTGTGTCCTGAGAAACACACACAAATCTGGACTTTCTGTGATTAAAGTGAATCACACAAAAACAATAGCTGATTAAAAGTTTTAGAATATATTTCAAGAGGCATTACTACTTAAGAGAACTGCAGCCACTTGAAAATGCAGGAGCGTCAGAAAAGTTCAGAGAAAATCCTATTTAATCTACTAGCATTAGCCCATGAATTTTGATGTTTTTCAGAAACAAAACTGTATAACCCTGCCTCTCCCTTTTTAGTCATAACAAAAATCCTGTTTTCTCTTCCAAGCATTGCAAAGAAAGACTGAATTTAGTGATTTTTCCAAGTTATACTTGCAGTATTAAAGTAAAACTAAGGGAATTAACAGAGAGAGAGAGAGAGAGAGATGTAAATATTATAGAGTTTAAGAATTGAATATCAGAGAAAAATTTCTAGCTACCTTATTTTAAAATAATGATACAATAACAAATATTTGAATGTTAGTAATTTTTAATAGTAATATGTTTGCAGTAAGTATCACTTGAAAAGAATATGGCAGAAGTTTAAAAAAAAAAACCTGTGCAAGTCAGAGCTGACTTCCAAGGATTGTTTGTTATGTGAGATGTATTTTGGGGGTGACACTGAGAACATGTTTTCTCAAATGGTGGAAATCAAAGAAGGTGATAAGCTGGTAGAGATACTCTTTGCTTTTTAACTTCTGCAGCACACTAACTTTTAGCAATAGAAATAACATTTACTTTTAGTAATATATATAGCTGTTAGGCTTCCTAGCTTCATATGTCTGTTCTGTTGGTGTGTTTTTTTCAGGCGAGACTCTGACCTGAAGGCTGATCTCAAGGATATTCTTGGAGGATTCCCTGAGGGTTTCCCTTTGCTTCAACTGTTAGCCTCCGTGCTTCCCCTGATCATTCCTGAAAATGGACCGATCCACGCAAGAGCTTTTCCTCAACTTCATGATTGTCCTCATAACTGTGCTCCTCATGTGGATTCTGGTGAAATCTTATCAGGAGTAAAAGACTGTGCCATATGCCGTGAATGAATTTAAGTTTGTGTCTGCAGAAGTATGTGACATCTACTGTACACCTGTTTGATTAGCTTCATGTAGCTCTAGAATGTCATCTTTTTTACTCTAAAACACCTGTTGCCTGAGATAATCTGTGTGTTTTACATGGGTCTATGATGATGCAATTATTTTATTCTTTGGCAATCCAGCTGTAAAATGTACAAGGCAAGATCCTCAGTAGTTGTTACATATGATTGTCCCTCCAACAGTTACTGTCTCCATGAACGGAGACAAAAGAAGCACAAACCTACTGAGCTGAAAGAGATGTGGAACCTTTTCATTTGCTCACCATTGTACTCTCCTGAATAAAGAAGAAAATGTAAGACATGTTTTGTAGTAATTTTTATCCTTTCCTTGATCTGATTACTTTTCAATGAAGGGTATGGTGTGTTTACTTGAGAAATACAGAACAACAGCTGGGGAAGTTTGGTGGCTTGATTGCCTTTAGTTAAAAAGTACAAATAAAGGTCCACTTAATTGCTACTGATTCCAGTGGAACTCCTACTGAGTCACATGAATACCAAATGAGTTCATCACAATAGTTAGTACAGTAAAATAGCCAGAGAATTTTCATGGCTAGACCATTGTTTATGCTACCAGTTCTGTGAACATAGACTTTAAAGAGATCCTTTGCCTTATTGCTGGCATTGCCATATAATTGCATCTTCTAGAGATGGATTTCAGATGTCACCTTTAGGGTCTAATTCTTGGATTTCATAGAATCCTAGAATCATAGGGTTAGAAGGCTGTGCAGGGGGCATCTAGTCTAGTCCCCAATCCCCCAGTTTCACCAAACTGTGATTGGCACACGAGGTGGAGGGAGCAGGGGCATGGGTTGGTATAAATTATTACAGCAGCCCCAAGGCTGCTCTAACTTCAAGAGTCTAAAAGGTTCCACTGCAGCAGCCAGAGATCACCAGATCACTCCAGTCATGCCTCCTTGCCCTCAGCACCTCCCTATGCAAAGGGCTGCAAGGGAGTGCTGTAGAGTAAATAGGCTGGTTTTATGCTGCTTGGAGTCTTCCAGCAATAGAGGACTCATCAGTTATCTACTTTGGCCAACTTTGGGACTGTTACACAACAGTGCTTAGGTTTGGACCCAGACAGTCCCTTCCAACCCTCTCATCTGTCAATCAGCAACTAAAGTCTTCCTAAGAATTCAAACATGCCATCCTAATGGCTTCAAAAGATGTAACCTTTTAGATAAAATGAGGCTTGCATTAAGAAGTCTGGATCATTTAAATACAGCTCACTGTACTTACATTGGCTTGCTTCCTGGCTAGGACACTTAAAGGAATGAGTAAAGGTCAGGAGATTAGGTATATGTTATCCAAGGATGATTTGTTATACTTTTATTTAGAAGCACAATGATAAGCATGTTTTGGGAATCAGGTTAGTGCTTTAAAGGACAATACTGAAAGTCTCAGGCTGCATGGCATTATTCCATCTGCTATAGTTATCTGTTGTTTAAAAGTTGATATTAAGTAAGTGTCATTTTTCTGTTTAGTCTGTACTTTCCACGCTGCTCTATAATTTTCCTCCTCCTCTGTTTTCTCAACGATGATTGCAAAGCTGTTTCTGCAGTTAATAGACTATATCCTCTCCTGTAAAGAAATTCTCTCTTTAGCAGGACGTTTGTTAAACTATGCAGCGTCGTTGTAGGTGTGTCAGTCCTAGGGTATTAGTGAGACAGGGTGGATGAGGTAATATCTTTTATTGAACCAGCTTCTGTTGGTGAGAGAAGCAAGTTTTCGAGCTCCACAGAGCTCTTCTTCAGGTCTGGGAAAGGTACTCTGTGGGTCACAGCAAAATGCCAGGTGGAACAGATTGTTTAGCATAAGCTATCACATAGCTTAGCATAGCTATCACGTATCCCTAAGGAACCATTTAAGGTAGAGTGGCCCGTTAACCCCTCTACAGTTGTAGGACAAAAAGAGGGAGTTAGTGGGTAACAGATTGTTGTAATGAGCCATAAATCCAGTGTCTCTGTTCAAGCCATGATTTTTAGTAACTAGCAGAGTTGTGAATTTAAGCATCCAGACTCATCTTTCAAAAGTGTTGTGCATGTTTCCTTTGAGGATGAGGGTTGATAGGTCAGATATAGAGGGAGCGCTTTGTGAAAAGTGTTCACCCACAGGTGACAGGGTGTTTTTGTCTTTTATCATTTTCCTGTGTGAGTTCATCTGAGAGGGTAGAGATTTTCTGGTTTCACCCACATAGTTGTTGTTGAGGCATCTAGTGCCCCAGGTGAGGTACACCACATGTTGTGATAGGCATGAGTAGGATCCATGGATCTTTAAAAGAGTGTGGTGGGGGGGTATTGATCATTTTGCTGTGATGCTGGGAGTATCTTTCTCAGACCTGACAAAGAGCTCTCTGTGGCTCAAAAGCTTGTTAAAATGTAAGTCTTGTTTGCTCTTGGCTATGACTGAACTCTTTTCCATTCAACATCTTCAGGTGATGTCTACTCTAGAGACCTTACAGCAGCACAGCTGTGCCACTGCAGCTGCGCCACTGTAAGGTCTCCTGTGTAGCTGCTCTAAGGGAGAGAGCTCTCCCATAGGCATAATTAAACCACCCCAATGAGCAGCAGTAGCTATGTCATCAGGAGAGCATCTCCCGCCAACATAGCGTTGTCCACACCGGTGCTTCTGTCTGTGTAGCTTATGTCAGTCAGGGGTTGGCTTTTTTCACACCCCTGAGTGATATAAGTTTTACCAACAAAAGTGCTAGTGTAGACATGGCCTCAGGGATGTGAAATTTCTTGTGAGAAAGCTGAGATGGCATTAAATTAGCCTGTGCCAACAAAAGCTGCAACCTTGGGTTTTGACCCATCTGACACCAGGAGCTGCCACGATTCCACTAATTTACACAATTTGTTTGCATTCCAAGGGCACATCTGAAGGCAGCGAAGTCTAGGGAAGGACATGGAAAATCTATTTTTAAATATAGTGAATACCTGATAATTCAATATGATTCTCATCTTTCACATACTGTGCCTTTTTATCCCAGCTGGGCCTCTCTCATCAGGTATTATCAGATCTACACTGTGGCTTAAAAATAGATTTTCAGATTCTCTCGTGCATCACAGCTTAGGACTTAGGACATTGCAGCTGTACACCCGACTCTCGCCACTTCAGGGGTGAGAAACACACTGCGCACCACTTGGGTTGGAGGAATCTTTCCTGTTGATTCATATACTGCATAGCAACACTTGAGTGGCATAAGATACTGAGCCATCTTACACATTTGGTCTTGTCATAAGACACAGTGATAAAAAATTACTGATACTTCACTGTTGAAGAAGCTGCTAACTATTTTGGCCAGAGTTTCAGAACTGCTGAGCAACCCAACTCTCCCTGAAGTCTATGGCAGCGTTAGGTGTGCAGCACCTGTGGACATCAGCCTATCTGAGTAAATAGATATGTTATAAGTGCCTCGCTTTTCAGGCATTTCTGACTTTCTGGAAGAATTTGGATGAAATTCCTCATGCACATTCTCAGGGCAGAGGTGAATTGTCTTTGAAAATGGTCATTTTTTCAAAATCCAGTAGCTCAGAAAAGACCAAATGGAATATTCTCAATTTTCCAGAGTTAAAGCAGGATGTTCTAGTGGTTGACACTAGGATTCAGATCTAGAATCAGTTCTGCCAAGTCACTTAAGCTGTCTACTCTTCATTTCCCAATGGATTATTTCTAAAACTTCTGGCCTGACATGGAAAAATACTTTCAGGAAGAAATTTGCTTTACAAACACAGTTTAGCCATTTGAAGATAAAGGTGCTGTGCATGCAGATATTGGAAGCATTATATACTGAATAAACTGCATGCATTTATATAGTGTATTTGCATATGCCATCCTATATGAATTTGAAAACATTCAAATAAAGATAAGACCATTTATTTGAGTCTGAAATCACAAACTCAGACATGTTCATGTGAATGCTCATCAGTTGTGTGATCCTTCAAATTTATCTAGGCCAAAATTTTCAAACTGGGCATCCAAATTTAGGCACCTAAATTGATGTGGCTAGATTTTTCTGAGAAGTGCAGAACATCTGCAGCTGCCAAGGTCAATGGGAATTTACTTTGGAAAATCAGGCCACTTTTATTTAGGTGCCTAAATATGGATCAATTAGCCTGATCCAAAGTCCACTGAATCAATGAGTGTCTTTCTATTAGTGTCAGCAGGCTTTGGATCAGACCCTAGATGTCTAATTGTAGACATCCAGGTTTCAAAGTTTTGGTCTTAGGACCCAATTTTAAGAAGTGTTGAACACTCATAACTTCAGCTGAAGCACACTGGAGCACAGGGTGTTCAGTGATTTTGAAAATCAGGTGACTGATTTGGGTGCCTAAATACGGCCAAACTTTAGGCATCCATATTTGAAAATTTTAGCTTACAATGAAAAATTGGTTTTTGACTAAATTAATTTTTTTGCAAAAAGTGTCTGCTTTCTGTGACAAATTTCACTTTTTCTTTGAACCACTCAATGGCTGAAAGCTGAAATATTCAGCTTTGAATATGCTGCCACAGTGCTTCGTGGGAGTGTTGTTCAATTGCCTCATATCCCCATTCTCTTCTGTGGGCTGAACCCCCCCAGCCAGAGTACATCTCCTGTGAGGCACCATACTCAATGACTCCCATGATGAACTGCTTCCCTGCTCCAAGAGAAGGAAACCATGATGCATCATGGGAAATGTAGTCCAACCAGGGAGTCTAGCCTATAGAGAAGAAATAAGCCATGAAGCATGTGGTCTTCAGCTCCCATGAGGCAGTATAAATACCTTTTGATTTTTGGCCAAAATTTTTTAATTTTCAAAGTTTCATTACATTTTACCATGGAAAGCTTAGAAAATTATTTTGTATGTGTGTGGTTTGGCAAAATATTTCACACGGAATCCCCTCTCACCCCCATCTTTCTGACCACTTCCACTGGACATATCAAGATAGTACTACAGTTTAGGTATATCGTTTCTTTCTGGACCAAACCAAGAAAATGTTAAGTATTTTGGTCCAGCTCCGCAAAAGGATCTGGACCATTTAAACTACTGTGGCACAAAACAATGCAAGCGTGGTTCTATTTATACAGGTCAGTTTGTAAATGCCTTAAAGGCATTGGAACATTCTTTCAATCAGCAAACAACTTTGCATAGTAATCGATTGTTTTTACTGGGGCCAGGAGTTAAGTAAGATCAGAAGTCTGACAAATGCTGACTCTCTTGGATTATATTACAAGGGGCATTAAATCTTTCTTCACTCATACAGCTGAGATGGTTTGTCCCCTGTGCACAAAGCTTGCTCACAGGTTAGCATCTTAATAATCTGGACTGGAACACCATTTGGCATTCTTCCCAAGGCCATAAAATACAGATGTGCAAGCCAATCAACTCTGACTTCACAGTTTAAAGGCTCAGCTTCTATTTTTAAAGCAGGAACAGTTTTGTGTGGCCAGTAACTTGCTACAAAACTCTCCTTTCTACTCGCAGTGAGTCAGATCTTTGGCTGCTGTAAATCAGCATGACTTGGAAATGAATGGGGGGTACACCAACTTTACATCAGCTGCCCCTTCATATAGAATGGGTTCTCAATAGTTCTTCATTTTAAGGATTAGGATGACGAAGACGCATAACAGTTTAGTGCTGATAGAAATTTTAGCTGTGGTTGCCATTATCTTTTCTCTTATTGCAGTTAGTACTTTTGCTGTATGGGCTTTGTATACAAGAAACTCAGGCGCAAAGATCATTTAACTTTGTACATATTTCTCCACATACATGGGCTGAACATGGGCTCAGCATGAGAAGAACTGTAATCTTGGTCCAAAATGCCCATTTTCATTTTGTGTTATATCCCTCGCCTTTGGAAAGCGAACAACAGTTCTGTAACTTTCTGCCTTGAGAGGAGGAAATCAGCACATCAGCCAGGAGAAGTATGTGATCTACCTCTTTGAAATACCACATCTCATTCACATCACTGTACTGCTAGCCCTGCCAACTTATAATGAGGTACGGAAGGAGTGCAGCCCAGATGGCATATAGCTTGAAGTTCCCCTGTGTCATAGCACTCACCATTGACCCAGATATTCAGTAACTTTCTCACTTCCTTAAAAGGGGTTTACTAGTCTACAAAGTTGTGCCTAGAGCTACGTACTCCTGGAGTGCTTCCCATTGGATGCCTGTTGGAATCTGTACATTCCTTCAGACGCACTATGTGACTCTGGCATTTCACTTTACTATGACAAACCGGCCTAGGCAAACAATTCTAACTAATCAGCAGGAATGACCCAACTTTTCAACTTAAGCTATGAAAACAGACTGAGTAATAAATATCTAGGATGGATTACTCTCTGATGAAGTATTTATACAATTTAAATTAGGTTTCTTGTCCTTATTTACTGCTTTCAGAGTGGTGACATTTTTTAAATACACCTCTACCCCGATATAACGCAACCCAATATAATACGAATTCGGATATAATGCGGTAAAGCGGTGCTCCGGGGGGGGTTGGGGGGGGGGGCTGCGCACTCCGGTGGATCAAAGCAAGTTCGATATAACACGGTTTCACCTATAACGTGGTAAGATTTTTTGGCTCCTGAGGACAGCGTTATATCGAGGTAGAGGTGTATCTGACTTGTAGTGTTGCTGACGGCTGCATAACTCAATATGAATAATCTAAGCCTTTCAAGAGTGATGGGAAAGCTTCATCTCTATGAACTATGGGCCAGATCCTGAGCTGACTTCGGTGGAGGTACACTATTTTACACTGGCTGTGGATCTTTGCATTTGTCTTTTTGTGATATTGCTTTATTTTCAGTGGAAGTCTATGCATGCATCAAATGAAGGAGGTAGTTTGGGTTAGAATGTAGGATTAAATTTGTTGCTTTAATGCAGTGTTGAATAGACATGGTTTAACAATAGGAACGCTTATACCCTGTGTTCATTAAACTAAATTCATTAATATTTTAAGGAATGGACCTACTCCTGCTGCCCTGAATCCTTCGTGAATTTTAGATCTTAGCTTATGTGATGGCAGCAATTTCTCATTCAGTTTGGATTGTTTGGTACATGTTTAGATGCTGAATAAAATGTGTTCAACTTAAGAGTCTTTGTGCTGGCCTCTGGTGGAAGGTGTGTCACTATTTATAATGGGAGCAGATTCAGAGCTTTTAAGGCCAGAAAGGACCATTATGATAATCTAGTTTGACCCTTTGTATAACACATTCTACACACTTTCACCCAGTCATTCTTGCATCAGGTCTACAACTTCTGGTTGAGCTACAGCATATCTCTTAGAAAGATATCCAATCTTGAGTGAAAGACTTCAAGTGATGGGGAAATCCACCACAGTCCAAGGTAAATTGTTCCAAAGATTATCTTCATTTAAAAAAAACTCACCTGATTTCTAATATATTATGCGCTTAATTATATATTATAAGATACTTTGCAGTTCTACCTTCATTACTAAGCATCCATATTAAAGCATCAATCACAAATAACTCTTGGATACCAGTTCCAATACATTTCTTGCCATGGTAAGAACTTAAAATAGCATTGTAGTCATTGTTAATAAATGGCCCATTGACATTATAGATGGCATTGTAGAGTTGGAAAACTACTAGATAGATTGATTTCCTAGTATTTTCTTCTTCCATTGAACAAAGAAAAGATAATTTAGGGAAGCATTGTAGGAGTAAGATATTTTCCAGGGACAAAAAAACCACAGCAAGTAGTATGCTGGTGAAAAAATATTTTCTTCTAGGCAGATGGTTACTATGAATAACCATGATGAAATTCTGATGAACAGTTCTCACTGCACATTGAATCGTGGTGTGGATGGAAACTGTTTTATGGGTTTTGTTTTTCTACCAGCACTAAATGCTTCAGAGAAGCCAACATCATAAGGACATTAGGAAATGTGTCTGGAAATTCAAAGCCCCCTTGATTCAAAGACCCCTTTAATCTCTCCTTTTATTAGGAGAGATTAAAAAGACTGGACTTTTCATCTTAGAAAAGAGATGACTAAGGGTGGGGGGATATGATAGACGTCTATAAAATAATGAATGTATAGAAAGTGAATAAGGAAGTGTTATTTACTCCTTCACATAACACAAGAACCAGGGACCACCCAATGAAATTAATAGAAAGCAGGTTTAAAACAAACAAAAGGAAGTACTTCTTCACACAACACACAGTCAACCTGTGGAACTCTTTGCCAGGGGATGTTGTGAAGGCCAAAACTATAACGGGGTTCAAAAAAGAATTAGATAAGTTCATGGAAGATAGGTCCATCAATGGCTATTAGACAAGATGGTCAGAGATGCAACCCCATGCTCTGGATGTTCCTAGCCTCTTACTGCCAGAAGCTGGGAGTGGACGGATCACTTGATGATTGCCTGTTCTGGTCATTCCCTCTGAAGCAGTTGGCCTTGGCCACTGTGGGAAGATAGGATACTGGGCTAGATTGCCCATTGGTCTGACCAAGTATGACCATTCTTATATACAAGGGGTGGGAAAAGGACACATTATTCTTGGAGAAAACTCTCCCCATAAATATTGCCAGATCACCCCAGTGTAAATTGATTACAGCCATTACAGTATTCACTGTGTTAAGAAGTAGGTAGTAAGCATAAAAAGAGGTGTTTTTGATGATCCCTTCTAGACAGCTTGGAAAGGATAAGAGCAGTTTGCTTTACTCTCACACACAAAGGATGCTATTCCGGATCAGCCTGCAGGTGCCAGTGTAGCAAATTGCAAGGGTAGCCCTATAAGCTTCTTAAAAGGTCCCAGATCCCATCAACTCAGTTAGCAAGAGAGTGAGAGATGGGACTATTTGAGACTAGGGAAGTATATGAAAGGAAAGCAGCACTGAGTGGGTTAAATCAGAGCACTGAATACTCTAATAGGATGATCAAGGACTGCAGTTTTCTTGATCGTTTGGACAAGCATTTAGCTGATTGACAGTCATTTTCTGCAACATCAGAAAATAATCTAATTTGACATGGCTGACTTCAATCCAAAAAGCAACCAGTCTAAGGCAGACATATTAGCTATAATAAATCTGAACATAATATGTAGCTACAAAACATTCCTTTTTGCTATGACAGGGAAATTAATATTTAGAAATGTGATTGTTCCACCTGCACACAGATTTCCTACCCGTTAGAGATGGTACTGCTGCTCCCATTTGCAGCAATAAGGCAGAGAGCTGGCCATGGTACTGAAACAAAGAGTACAATGGCTACCTTGTTATGGCTATTTCTGTAGTGCAATAAATAAGCATGGTACTTTTTCTGACAAGAGAACAAAATATATATCTCAGTGTGATTACAAGATATATAATTGTACAGACAAGCATTAGCCATAGAAGGGAAAAAGAGGACAAGGGCTAAGATAATGCAGTTGATAAAAATGTTGATGCATGCACCTTGGATGTGGTGTGTTACATTATTTTCCATACAAAAAATATCTTTTATTGGACCAACTTCTGTTGGTGAAAGACACAAGCTTTTGATCTTACACCTGAAGAAGAGCTTGAAAGTTGTCTCTTTCATCAACAGAAGTTGGCCCAATAAAAGCTATTGCCTCACCCACCTAATATCTGGGACCGACACTGCTACAACACCTCTGCAAATTACTTTCCATCACATTCTCAAGTGTATGCACCCAAACACATGTTCTAAAAGGAAAAGAATAGGTTTTGGAATCCTATGAGAGGAAAATGTGTTTTAAAAAGAGACTTATAGATTTGTAGACTCCAAGGCCATAAGGGACCTTTGCGATCACCTAGGCTGACCTGCTGTATGAACTTCCCCAAAATAATTCCTAGTTCATATATTTTAGGAAAACATTTTTTTTAAAAAAATTGTCAGTGAAGGAGAATCCACCATGACCCTTGGTAAATTATTCCAATTGCTAATTACCCTCACTGTCATAAATTTATGCCTCATTTCCAGTTTGAATTTGTCTAATTCAGGGACATGCCCAGGAATTTAAATTTGACCCCCTTTTCAAGGGGCACATTCTGTGCCCCCCCCATTACCTGGGGTTTTCAGAACCCCCAACGGTGGTAACTTAACTATTTCACTCCAGGCAGTGTCAGGAATAAATCAACAGCAACTCAGCAATTCGGTCTGATCAAAGATTAAACGAAAGTAAGCATGCTCTTGTCGAACACTGCAGTTTATTAGATTTAAGCAGACACAAACAAAAGCAATAGGTTTAGAACATCCCAGATATTTACCTAACATCTGGAATGGTATTGAATAATTAACAGCAGGTTGACAGTGGTTAGTTGCTCATCCACCGGGGAGAAAAGGTGTCAAGAAAAACATCTCTCAAGATGGCTTCAGAGGACTGCTCCAAAGTACACTTTATTAGCTAATCTTTTATAACTAACGTCTACAAACCACATAGGTCATAATGACCCCTACTAGATCATCAGTTTTCTAACTTTCAATAAACTTTTAATATCAGAGGTGTCTAGATTCAAGGTTTTCCAACCACCAAGGTTTTCAGTCTCAGTTGTTTACTTGTCTGTCCCCTTCTCCCATTCTGATTAGCAGAAACTGTAGCTAATTTTGACCTTGATTCTGAATGCCTGTCTTCAAATTAACCCTTAACTATGTGGTGTTCTATTTCATTAATTCAAAGTGGCTGAATACACATGATATGGTTGCAATTAGCTTGATCACATTCTGGGGTATACACACCCCTCAAATCCAGGGCAACACTCCTGCCCCAGGAGAAACTTACTCTCCCCCCACCCTGGCAGGAGCTCACTCTTCCCTCCCCCACAGTCCTGGGGCCAGAGTTCTGTGCCCTCAACAATTATTGGGGGTGGAGTGCCGCTTCTTGTCCCTCCTTGTGCACACCCCTGGTCTGGATCATGTTATACCTTTCTCTGCCAGCTTGAAGAGACCATTATCATATATTTGTTCTCCATGTAGATACCTATAGACCAGGGGTAGGCAACCTATGGCATGCGTGCCGAAGGCGGCACGCGAGCTGATTTTCAGTGGCACTCACACTGCCCGGGTCCTGGCCACCAGTCCGGGGGGCTCTGCATTTTAATTTAATTTTAAATGAAGTTTCTTAAACATTTTAAAAACCTTATTTACTTTACATACAACAATAGTTTAGTTCTATATTATAGACTTATAGAAAGAGATCTTCTAAAAACATTAAAATGTATTACTGGCATGTGAAACCTTAAATTAGAGTGAATAAATGAAGACTCAGCACACCACTTCTGAAAGGTTGCCGACCCCTGCTATAGACTGTAATCAAGTCACCCCTTAACTTCTCTTTGTGAAGCTAAATAGATTGAGCTCTTTGAGTCTATCACTGTAAGGCAGGTTTTCTAGTCCTTTAATCCTTCTTGTGGCTCATCTCTGAACCCTCTCCAATTTAGCAACATCCTTCTTGAATTATGGGCACCAGAACTGGACACACTATTCCAGCAGTGGTCGCACCAGTGCCAAATACAGAGGTAAAAACCTCTCTACTGCTACTCGAGATTCTCCTGTATGCATCCCAGGATCACATTAGCCCTTTTAGCCACAGTATCACACTGGGAACTCATGTTCAGCTGACTATCAACCATGACTATCGACTCTTTTTCAGAGTCACTGCTTCCCAGGATAGAGTCCCCTATCCTGTAAGTATGGCCTATATTCTTTGATCCTTGAAGGAGGAGAGGGTGAATCAGTTCAGGCAGCAAGTTCCAGGCATATAGACTACAGGGAAAAGGTGTGGCAACAAGAGTGGAAGAAAGAGCCAAAGGGATAATTAGTTTATTATTTATTAGCACTCCAAGAATATGATGGACAGAAATCATAGAAAAACATGTCCCTGCCTGAAGGATCTTATAATCTACATTTTAGATGTTTCTCAAGGGAGGGATTCAACGTTGTTGTTGTTGTTTTTTGAAGGCGGGGGGGGGGGAAGACATGGACAGAATGACTGTCAAGAAAAATTATCATTTATATCTTGTATAGACTGGCAGGGGTAACATGAGCTTTGGGGAATCCAGAGGAGGCAGTTACAGTAAGCAAGATAGGAGATAAGAGTTCTACCTGCCTTGCCTGCCTTAACAATGACTTTTCCAGATGATCATAAAGCGGCACTGATGGCCCTTGAAGAGAGTCCTAGCCACTCTTCCTCTCCTGCAAAGGCTTTCTCATGGCTAAAGCAGTCAGAAATCCTGGGCTTTAGTCCTGATTCTACCAGGGACTCCCTGTACAATGTTATGGCCAAATTAACCCATAGACTGTAGGTCACTTTGCCCTCTGCCTTCCAAATTCCCACTCTGTAAAACGCAGAGGGTACTCATTGAATTAATTCCTGGCTGTAAAGCAAGGTGAGGTCCTTGGTTGAAAGATGCCATGTAAGTGCCCAGTATTATTCTTTATAAATTAACGGGCACATTTATGTTTATTTATATTAGCCAGGTTACTTCAAAATCCTATTTTTTATTGCCAGAGGTCCCGCACATGTTTTTCTGCTGCAGGGCTTGCTGCAGGTAATTTAATAAGAAGGAAGCTAATTTTCCACAATCTGTTTTGATTCTAAAAAGCAGTGAGTTGAAGTGTCCTGGAATTAATTCCTGGCAGTTCAAGGCAGGCATAGAATTGCAACTGTCACATTCAAGCATGCAGATAATACATCATCTGCCATTTCAATTTGCCTATGGATAATTCAGACCCACCTTCTTTTAAAGAAATACACACTCTAATAAACATTTACCAGAACTTCTGTTCTGAACCAGATGGACATCAGATATCAATGGCATGCCATTGTATAATCAAGGCATGCATTGCATGCCCCAAGACTTTCTGTGCCTGCAGGATGAATCCATATGGCCTCTGAACGTACATGGAGGATGCCATTTTGAAGAACAAAATTCTGCAAAATGGCATCCTCTGCACAGTTTGACTTTGCACGCACTGCACAGGTAAGGTCAGGCTGCATGGAGAATGCCATTTTGCATGCAAGGGTACAGTTGCATGCCTGACTAAAAATGTCACAGCATGCCTCTGCTAGATGTCAATTTTATACAGGTGTTTACATTTTTAGTAGTATCAAATTATATTCCCCCAAGTAGAATAGGCTGCATTTCTTCACATTGCCCTACACACTTACTGCCAGTCTATCTTGAGTTTGTTTTTTTTATAACGCCTGTCGTTTTAGTATCCAAGCGCAGTCACCATGGTATCTGTAGAATGATGAAATAGAACATGTGGAACAGAACATACTTAACAGAATACACAAGAATGGTAGATAATCATTATAGACATCCATACTACATTTAAGATAATTATGTACAATGCTTCTGCTATATAATGGTGTTTCATCTGCATGTAATGTAGAAGAGGTAGCAGAGTAGGTGATAAAGATTTAGTCTCTGCACAATTCTGCAGTTCAGCCATGCGAGTGCTGTCGTTTTCCAACTGCACTGCCAAGTCTCAAGGTAATGTTTGGTTCTTTATGGAATCTGAAAGGAGTTCCGCATTCATACAGCACTGGAATTCCTACAGGATACCTGAATCACTGAATGGCTTTTCAAGGGGGAATCAAGTATTCATGAGATACTCAACTCTCATACTGCAGCTCAGAGACACTCATTTTCTAATCATAGGATGGAGAGGGGAACCTCTTCTGCCCTAGCGAGCAGATATTTGACATTTCTATCATTGCCTGGGGATGTAACTTTTCACCTGCCCGAGGGAACTAGAGTGCTGTGTTTTGAATGCTGCTCCTTAAACATATTCCTGAGCTCATGGAGCTGCAACTCCAGTTATGAGCTAAGTGACGATTACCTTTCCGTCACCTGTATCTGCTGATAAAAAGCCAGATGTGCGCCTGGTGTGAACTGGCAGTGCTCCATTGCAGATTTACACTAGCAGAGGAGTTGGCTCATGGACTGGAAGAATGAGTCCCCTCCTCAGCTGCTGAAAAGGGCTGACACCCCATTACTTGGGGCAGGAGGATGCTTGGGAAGGGGCAGAGCAGTACCGAGCGGTGTGTGACCACCAGTGCCACACAGCCTGCAGTGTCAGTGATGGAATCCACCCTCTCCCCAAGGGAGCCTCTGAACTCCTAGAGCTGCCAATGGCCCTTGTGAAGTAGGCAGAGCAGTAGGATGCACCAGCCCTGAGAGGAAGTAGAGAACAGAGAGACCAAGGTAGTTGAGCTGCAGCAGCTCTTCTGCCCACACTGCAGCTGTGACACCCTGGTGGGGCTGATGCAGGGAGGGAGGGGAGAGCATCTGACAGCTCCTGCTAAGTAGCTGACCGATCTGCTTTAAAGCAACTGGTAGTTGTGGGAGCAACACAAGAGGGGATGCTGCCCAGATACCCTTTCATGTAGAACTCCTCTTTTCTGCTCCCTCATGAATACCCTCCTCCAGAATGGCTCTTTGCAAAGGTTGGGTGGGAAGAAGACAAAGCAGGAAAGCTTCACAGAGGAGGGCGAGGAAGCCTGGAAAGCCAGAATAGATATTGCTTCCTAGTTTATCCTTAAAAAATGGGGGACAACAGGAGAGAGAAAATGAGAAGGCAAGTGAGGGATAGTAACAACTGCACTAGGGGATGTGGTGGGGCACCAGCAGCTAACCAGTGCAGTGGGACACAGCAGCCAGTAGAGGCTGCAGACCACTGAGCTATGGTCTCTTTTGCCTACATTCCTTTCTGTTTCCTCCCTCCCCCCATTAGCAATCCAGGTGAAGCTTGGTCTCTACTGGACACAGTGACTCAATTTTGGAGTCCTGTGAGGTACTGGGCACATTTAGCTTCCACTAACTTTCACTGCAATTGAGGGGGGTTCAATAACCTTCAGAACTGGGCTCTAAGGCCTTTATCCAGCAAAGCATTGAAACAGGCGCCTACCTCTAAGCCAGTGAGCAATCCCATTTGCTTCAGTGTGACTACCCACGTGAGTCAAGTTAAGAACCTGTTGCGCTGGATTGGTGCCTTACTTTGTAAAGTGGAGATGACTAGGGCCCTTGAGACAGCACTGAGTTACTGTATTTGATGTATAGGTTTATTTTGGTTGCTCTGTGTGTGTACTATTGATTCAGCTATGGTGAAACAGGAATGGAGAGAGGGGGCTTTGAGAAAAGGATTGAAAAGTAAGCTGCTTTCACGAGGACTAGGTAAGTAACATCATCCCTCCCTTTTCTTGCATCAGTGCATCGCAGTGATTCACAGCAACTATCCCTATGGCTTGAGGCCCTGTGCTGCATTGTTTCACTGGATGTTTCATAAGGTTATTGAGCACTTATTAAAAACACAGGCAGCCCATCATTCACTGGGCTCCCACATTTCCACCTACCCATTATGTCCTGCCATTATTTCACCCCAGACTCATGTCATCTCTTTTGTGCTCCCTTGTCTCTTCCCTCCCTGCTGCCCCTTCCCATTACATTCCCTTCTGCACTGCTCCCACCAGCTCCACCTCCTCCTCATTTCCTTCCCATCTCTATTTTCCTGCCCTCATCCCATCTCTGCATCTTTCTTCCTCTCCTCTCCACCTTTGACTCTGGTGACATCAACTGCAACTCCAGCTCTCCATCCCTGCCCTTACACCATCAGCCCCCCTACCCTCCTGCCCTTCCCTCACAGCTCACGCCCAACCTTCCCCCTGGCAGTGTGGTCCCTCGGGAACGCTGCCTCCATCTCACAAAAGACCACAGATATCGATGACCATTTAATCTCTTGCTCCCTCTGTTTCATAGTGGTTGCTTAGGCCTGGATCCCTCCCTCACAGCCAGGCTCTTTGCTGCTGCAATCGCCTACGTTTTCTTGCATGCAACCAGCTGCAAATCCACTGCAAGCAGTCAGCACACAGGGGTTGCAGCTGCTCTTCCAGCCCATTGAATAGCAGGTGCCAGAGAGTGGGGGAAGGGCAGGAGTGAAGGGGGTTAATGGGTAAAGGAGGCTCATTGGCTTTGAGTTCAGAAGGGGGATTTCACTCTTCCACCCACCATCACCATTACTCAGGCTTTATGATGTGGAGTAGATTTCAACCCTACTTATTTGGTGTGTGTACTGCCCTTTGGAGATGAAATGCATTTCTCTACATGTTCACTGTTACAGCAACAATGCACTAGAGACCTGATTCAATTCAATGGCAGTCACTCCATTGCTATAAATAAGTTGGATAAGATTCGAGATGAGCTATTTTTATTTCTTCTCCATTGCTTGAAGGATTCTCCTATTATTAAAAGCTCAAAACCAGATCTCCATCCTCATCTTCCTTGACCTTTGACACCATTGAACACGTTCTTCTTGAAATCTTGTCCTCGTGGGGCTTTTTTTATTGTTTTCTCTCCTTGGTCTCTTCCCATCTCTCTAATAGCTCCTTCAGAGGATCCTCCTCATCCCCTTCCTGCTTTCTCTGCTGGTGCCCCTCACACTTGGGAGGAGCTCCCCGTAAACACCCACCAAGCTACCTCAGTCTCCTCCTTCAAAACTCTGCTTAAACTCTCCTTTGCTATGATGCCTACAAAAAACTTGACAAGGGTTTGGCCACTGGTGTGCAGAGACCACAGCTTGTCATGCTGACCAGTACTGTCTCGTTGTTTCCTTGCATCCCCCACCTGTTGTCTTACACTTAGATCATAAGATCACTGGGGGCAGGAGCTGTCTTTTTACAATGGGTTTCTGGTCCATGACACGGGACCCTACGTGCTACGGCCATACTACTACTAAGAAAAACTAATTGTTAAGGGGAGTGGTCTGGTCTAAGCCAATTCCTACGGGTCTTGCTCTTGGGCTTTTTTGGCTGAATTTGTATTTTCTAATGACGGTTATACATTAAGAATATTTTCTCTAGATGAATAAGTAATCATGTGATTGGTATTGCATGTAGCCAGCAGGAGAATGCACACGACCAGTCCTGGTATCTTTCTACAACACCTATTGTTAGAAAAACTCCTCCCTTATATTTTTCAAGTCTTGTATCAATCTTGGACCGTTGCAAAGGAAGGAAAATAATGACTTCTTCATGTTCTTAACCCATATGTTTTAGGGTTGTTTTCTACCTCTGTTTGAATAATTCATCTGATTTTTAGCTGCACTGAGTGGCTAAGACAGTCAAACTGAACATAAACATTCTGTATTGTTCTCACCATAGCCCAGAGGTTTCATTAGCACAAAATTCCAGCTAATATTTGGCCAAAATCCAATTTAAACTAAAAATATCAAGACATTTAGTCAGATGTAAACCTGTGAAAACTGGGACAGTTCTGTGCAGCAGCATTAAACCATAGCTTGGGACAAGCAGCCAATAAAGAGTTTTCCAAAAGGGTCAGGAGAAGTCTTATTTCATCTGGTACAGAGCCAACTGAGGGCCAGGGGCTTGGGGGGACAGCATTACCTCTCCCTGAAAAAAAGAATTATTTCTGATATAATTGCCTCCCACAGTCTGATCCACAATACTCAGATCAGAGTGGCAGATAGATGTGGATGCAAGTTGATATTTACTCCTCAGCTCACACCTAGAGATCCACAGCCTGCTGGGACAGCCACCTGCAAGTCAGCATGACAGCAGGGTTGTCATCCACACAAATAAAGCCAAAAGATCAAAACAAAATTACATTTTGAAGCAAGTGCACAGACAGAAACGATGTTAAATATGCCCACCTTGGGCCAGAATGGAGAACAACTGACAGTGCCTCATAAAATCCATTGCCCATTGTATAATCAAATAAGAGGGCGTGGGGGAAGGGAAAGGGGAAAATCACGATTTTGGTGAGCTCTCAACAGTGGTGCAAGATCTAGATTCGCCAATCCCAGATCACAGCCACCCAATTCACCACAGTTTATACACACACTCCGTACTCCAAACACTGCAGCAATCCCAATTTACAATGTGCTGAAAATTCCTCACTGGCAAGGCATTGTTCTGGCCAGCATTTCCACTCCACCATCTCCCCTGCAAGGTCTCTTGGGGCAGATGGCACAGCATCTCCCATGTACACCAATCACAGGGGCTCTTTAAATCAGCTGAATGCTCAAACCTATGGTAGAACAACATCCTCCACCTACCTACCTCCACCCTGGGCAACTCTCCAACGCAGCTCTGGTGCAGGAAGAAGCCAAGGGATAGCATGTTCCAAGAGCTAAGGCTCCTTCTGGAGACAAGTATATTTTATTTATGTATACACAAAAATAGCCTGGTGCCAGCAAATGAGTAAAAACTGCATTCCCTTGGAAAAGAAAAGCAATCAAAGAAAAGTGAAAATAACTCCTGAGCTAGTGGATAAAATAGTAACAACTTACTAAAACCCGAAGAAAGGTAGAACTCCAAATGAAAGGCTGATACCTAAAAGCAATACCTCCCACTCACACATATCATCTATGTAGGGCTATAAGAAAAACAAAGACCTCACACGGTCATAGCTCTGTAGTAGTCAATGTCCTGCAATGCTATAGGAGCCCTGACAACAGCTACAATTCAGAGCACCACAAAATCCATTTAAGTCAAGGGCTTTATGTTGTGGCAGCTGAATTAATCTTGGCATGGTCAGAAAGATGGGAAACCCTCATGCTATTTCACACAGACTTAAGTTAACGTGATGTCACTTATTTCGTATGGCCCTTTCTTCGTCTGCCATCAGTAGCTAGCTCCACGCTTCCATTTCTGCATCACACCACAGAAAACCTTTCAATGCCAGGGCAGTTTTCCCATATCCACACCCAAAATAGATTGTGTTATGTAACATGAAGCAGTCTGTAATTACCTGCCAGTGCAGAGACGGAGAAAGAAGCCCTCTGGGCACAGACTCCTTTCACAGCGCTGGGGTGCTGCCGTAGAGCACTTGGCAACAACAGCCTCTGGGATCTCTCTCAACATCCTCTTTCCTCCAGCACTGGTGGCTGGATATAAAAACACATAGGACTTATTTAGCACTTGTGTTAAACTATGGAATCTAAGCTTGGGTAGCTTTTAAAGCGAGATCCTCAGCTCAACCAGAAGTTACGGGTTGCCTTGGGTTAAATTCTATAGCCTGTGGTAGACAGGAGGGCAGACCAGATGATCACAACAGTCCCTTAAAATCTTTTATTCAAATTGAAGGCACAAAAGCCATAGATACCGAGAAAGATAGGATCTAAGACATCTGATAATAGTAAGTGAAATTAGCATTTCACAGCTAAGGCTTTTCTCTACTCCAGGAGTAAGTGAGATATTTTCAGCACAGCAAAATGGGCCCAATTCTGTTCCCATGGAAGGGAGCAGCAAAAAATGAGACAAACCCTTTAGTTGCTTACGTTCTCTGTTTTCTCTCCCTGCTTATGAGAAGCTAGCATCTGGTCAAATGTCTCCTGTAAAGAAGGTTAAACACAAACACAATAGGGGAGTGCACAGAACAACAAACTTTCAGCCCCAGAAACGAAGCACCAAAGAGGTCAGAAAAATAAAAACACGAATTAATTTAAGTCTAATACAAACACCAGAAAGTAAGTCACAGAAAACAAATGGACACCATCAACTTGAATTTGGACCAGAACTCAGCTTTGGCAATTTTTTTTAAACACAAGAAAACCTAAAACCAAGAGGAAAGTTTCCATGATTTCTTATAAACCCTGTTTTCAAATGTATTCTCCAACACTGTATATACTAAACACTGTACTCCTGGGGGAATTCTGTGCTACTGTGCACACACAATTAATGAGCCATGCATATTTTAATTTTTTTGCGCAGAAAAAAAGCCTCTTCAGAATTGTTGCTGCAGTTCTGCCTTTTGCCCACCAGAGGGTGCTGTGGCAATAGATCACAGCAGCTGCTCCCAGCCAGCTAGGGAAGGGAAAGATACTGCCTTTTTCACAGCGCCTGCCCCCGCGGGCCAGGTCAGGAGACAGGGGTTATGGGGAGACAGACAGCATGGGGTGCTGGGGGGTGGTCAGACAGTGGCTCATAAAGGCTAATGGGGGAAGGACAGACTAGGGCAAGGGCTGAATGGGAGGGGAAGAGCAGGGCCACATAGGGACAGAGAATGGCTGAGTGGGGGCACAGAGATATATGGGGACGGGGAAGGGGTACAGGGCCACATAGAGATGGGGTGCAGGGCCACATGGAGATGGAGGGAGTGGGTGACTGAGTGGGGGTGGAGGGACAAGTGAACACGGGTTGCAAGGACACATGGGGGTGCACGAAGACATGGGGACAGAAGCAGATATGCCTGACTCAATGGGAGAGGCTAGGGGTCAGCCAGGGTCTGCATGGGGGAAGCTCCCTAACAATTCCTCCCCAACCCCCAAAAAAGAAACTGTTCCATACTTTTCCCATCCATACCCAGCAACCCTCCAAGTTCACACCAAGGCTCCTTCCCAGCAATTTACTTCCCTCTCCCTCAGTTCCTCTGTTACCCCTGACTCCCCCACGCCTTTACACTGCTTCTGAGAGGTGCCGGAAATACGGTTCTGTATTGTAGTTTAAATAAATTATTACTCAGAGTTCTATATTAATATGCCTAGTAAGGAATCTATTTGTCAAAAAACATTTCCTGAATCTTTTTTGTTGTCTCTATTGTTAAAGACATATTTGCTGACAGGTATTTTGAAATAAATGACTAAAAATAATTAAAACTGGTGTGATTATATTGTGTTATTTTGACAAATAACATACGCAGAATTTGGCAGAATTTTAAAATATTGTGTGCAGAATTTTAAATTTTTTAGCGCAGAATTCCCCCAGGAGTAACACTGCAACACTGAGAACCTGAAAGTGAAAATGATTATGAACAGAAGCAAAAGAAGCTGCAAGAAATGCCAGGAAAAGAAGCATAATCAGTGAAATGGGAATTGGATTTCAAAATTATTTCAGTCTAATCTAAGAGGTGTTGATATCAAGTCAAGAAATGTGGGTTCACCCCCTCCCCCATGGTGAAGATGCTGGTTCCTTCACCCATGTTTAATACCATCTTATTCTGCAAACTGTCCCATTGACTTCAGCGGGGCAACTTGTAGGGTAAGGAACTACTCGACAGGAATACAGGCAGCAGAATCTGACCCAATACAATTTGACAGCATCCCTTCCAGTGCAATAGAAACCTTTGTCTTTGTCCTGAGATGCTGAGCACCCACAAATCTCATTGGAATCTATGGGAATTTTGACAGTTCAGGATCAGGGCTAAATGCCATTTTCTATAGTTCATGTTGTATCTGGAAAAAGAACATGGTTGATAAAAATTGAGCTACATGCACAGTGTGGAATTCCACCAGCAAAGTGCTCATGCAGTATCCTTTAGCTAAATACACGTTATAATTTGCTCTGCCAATCGTCTGGCTTCGCCACCCTTAGCTCAGCTAAATTGCCATAATACAATGTGTCATTTAAGCTAAATACTACAAGCAAAATGATTGTTTCTTTGCATCAACAGTACCCCAAGAAGATCTATCTGACCAATTAGTTTTCAAATTATTTCAAGTATTTCCAGGAAAACAGAGGGACAATATACTCTACATAACTTACTCTTACTAGCAAAAGTGAAGCTAGTGGCTTAGTTGCAGTGCTCAACGCTAATAGACACAGGGACCCAAGGTTACATTTTTAATCAATTCAATCTCTTGGTCCCATGACTGGCAACAAGGATTAGGAAAGCTACAGGAGTGGCTGGAGATTGCAAGGTATCAACAATCAGAACATTTAGCAAATGGAGCATTTTACTTCTTCAAAGTGTTGCACAAACCTTTTTTTTTTTTTAAATTATAAGCCATGACCAAGAGTAAGCAACACCCTCATTCTACAGATTGGGAAACACTGAGGTTAAGTAATAGACCCACAGAGACTAAGAGGCAAAGGCACAATTCAAACGGGGAAGATCCTGGCTCACAGTCCAGTGCTCAGCCTTCCAGTCGTCACTGCCTCTCTGGAACGTTGGTGACAGACTTTGGCTACGTCTTCACTACGGGGGGGGTCGATTTAAGATACGCAAATTCAGCTACGCGAATAGCGTAGCTGAATTCGACGTATCGCAGCCGACTTACCCCGCTGTAAGGACGGTGGCAAAATCGACCTCCGCAGCTTCCCGTTGACAGCGCTTACTCCCACCTCCGCTGGTGGAGTAAGAGCGTCGATTCGGGGATCGATTGTCGCGTCCCGACGAGACGCGATAATTCGATCCCCGAGAGGTCGATTTCTACCCGCCGATTCAGGCGGGTAGTGTAGACCTAGCCTGAGATGGAAAACTCTTCCTGGTTAGAAAGATGGTGGCTTTAAGATCTCAATATTTATCGTTTATATTGTGGTAGCACATAAAAGGGCACAATTAGGTTGGGACCATTTGTGCACAGCGCTGGGCAAAACATAAAATAAATGACCTCTTCTCAGCAAGCTCAGTGGAACGACAGCTGCTGCACCATTTCCAGGGGATGGATGGAGAGGAGCAAGACTGAGCTCGTTTTCTTGTGTGGCAGGATCTGAAGTCAGATCTCAGTAGGAGAAAGCACACAGACTCCCTGAGCCACCCTCTCCTAATAGCTCACAGCCATTTTGATGGAGCCACTCTGTGCTGCAGATAGGACAAGAACGAGAAGACCAAGGGTGCTGCCCGTCAAGACTGAGGAAAACGTGGACTGCAAAAATACATAAATAAATAAAATAAAATAAAATACACAAAACAAAAATAGTGGGGCTTCCTGGGTGGCAATGGGGAGATGAAGGGTCTCCAAGGGAAAGGGAAATTACATGTTTAGCACCATTAAATCCATCTCTCTGCACACTAATCATTTTGTTATTGGACCAACTTCTGTTGGTGAGAGACACCAGCTTTTAAGCTTACACAGAGCTCTTCTTCAGGTCTGGGAAACTAACCCAGGCCTGAAGAGCTCTGAGTAAGCTCAAAAGTTTGTCTCTCTCATTGACCGAAGTTGGTCCAATAAAAGATGTTATCTCACCCACCTTGTCACACTAATATCCTGGGACTGACACAGCTACAAAAACACTGCATACCACTCTCTGTAAGATAGCAGAAGTATCATGAAAGCAACTGGGTTATCATTACGCTGACACATAACTAGATGTTATTTTCTGAATGTATAGGCAGCAGGCACCTGGAGAAAAGCCATACCATAGTTGCTAAGGTCACACTATTAGGGCTTGTCTTCTCTACTGGGGTAAGTCGACCGAAGTTACGCTACTCCAGCTACGTGAATAACATAGGTGGAGTTGACGTAGCTTAGATAGACTTACCATGGTGTCTTTATTGCACTGTGTTGACGGGAGATGCTCTCTGGTCAACTTCCCTTACTCTTCTCGGAAAGGTGGAGTACTGGGGTCGACCGGAGAGTGCTCTGCCGTCGATTTAGTGGGTCTTCACTAGACCTGCTGCATCAATTGCAGCAGTGTCGATCTCCCCGTAGTGAAGATCAGCCCTAGAAAGGAAACACCGACCTGGATTTTCTCTTGCAAATTCAGATGTAGATCAAATGTGTCTTCTTTTAAGATTTCAGCAGGCTGCAACTATGTGCAAAACATTGCAGCCTGAATTTGATTGTTTTGCTCAATTAATTAAATGTGTGGGAGGAGGGAGATAGAATTGTAAAGCATCAAAAGTTACAATCCAGACCCTGTTTTAGATGCTTTTTTCAAGTTTGAGACAGAAAAAAAATCATTTAACTATAACGTTGCTGGCATTATATGCATTGTCCTCACCAATACTGTAAGTAATCTCTCTCCAAATCAGTGCTAACCAAGTACCAAAATAATTGAACAAATAAATATCTTATTTCTCCCATTTTCATGCACCTTGTGTGCAACAGTGGGTATTCTGCGTTTCTCTAGTTTCTAAAGTCATTGGGGAAAAATTACGGTCCTCAAAGTCAACGGGAGATTTGCCTATGAAAACAGAGCAGGATGTGGGTGTCTAGCCCTATGTGGGAGACGCGATCCACATTTGTATAATCTTTGTGAAGCACACGAATGACAGCACCAAAATCTAGAGAGTTTCCTAGAAAAGGCTAATCCCCTCCTTGTTTTTTAAGTGTCTGGTCCAAACTACTTTTACAACACAAATAGACTAATGTGCTTTGGAACAGAACCTGTGAAGAGACTCCCACAGGATCCAATGGGCTTTGGATCAGGCCCATACTGCTTTTCACATTGGTCAGAGAGAACCGCTGCTGAGATGGTTATGTTCCCTTTCACCCAATGACATCCCTGAAAGCACAGGAACCTTCATTTTAATTTACATGCATGTACCTTAGAAATAAAATCTCATGCTGTTTCCCTCTTGAGAATGACAGATAATGTATTCATATAATTCACATAGTTGGGCAATACTCAAAATTAATCTCAATACGCAAGTGGTAACACAAACTTCGACTAATAATAAAATTGATTGTTCAGAAGGTAAAAAAATACACAGGGTATGAAATGCCATGGTAAACACTGGTCAATCATAGTGACGGACACCTTTTTTAAAGTGATCAGGGAAACTTGTGTGGTTTTCTTCTAACCCTTCTAATCAATTATTTCTCACAGTTCCTGGGAATTGAGTTGACAACACAAAGCAAAGTTTTCAATACTTCAATTTCAATACTTCCAAAAAACCGCTCCCCTGAACTTTCCAAGCAAAACATGATCAAATCATGCTGCATTTCAGACATGTGAAATATTAACCCCTTGTGCACAGGAATTTAGATGTGCTAGTGCAGTGGTTCTCAAACTTTTGTACTGGTGACCCCTTCCACATAGCAAGCCTCTGAGTGCGACCTCCCTTATAAATGAAAAACACTTTAAAATATATTTAACACCATTATAAAAGCAGGAGGCAAAGCGGGGTTTGGGGTGGAGGCTGAAGGCTCACGACCCCCCATGTAATAACCTTGTGACCCCCCTGAGGGGTCCCAACCCCCAGTTTGAGAACTCCTGTGCTAGTGGGTGCTGGGTGGCTCTAACCCTATGCAACTTTTTGTAAAGATGGCACCCTAGGTGTTCAGTCATTATGAATATATTTGCTCTTCACTATGAATGCAGCAGTCTTCAGCTCATTTCGTATTCATGCAGCTGTGGAGTCCCATGGCAATTCTGCACATTTTAAATAAATTGTTCCCATTGAAGTGCCTCAAACCTCATTAATTTTTCATGAAGCATGTATGAATGCATGGAAAAAATTGGTCTTTAATGTGTTTTTCTGCATTAGATTAAAGTTACATACATTATCTTCTAGATGAAGTCCAAACATGTACTTTGCTTGAAATGTCAGTAGTTATCACAAAACAGATCAATAAGTTAAAAGGCTTTCACAATACAAGATTCAGATAATTATTCCACATATACAAAACACAGCTAGAGAAATACAGTTCTTCAATGCCGAATTATGGGAAAAAAGGTCTAAAAAAATAGAAAACTCTTGATACCTGGACATCAATTCAGAACGTAACACTGCATAATGCCGCAATATGAGCACCCATTTAATGAGAAATCCCCTGGAAAGAGACGTGTAAGGGGATCTAATGTTTATGACAAAAATAGATGAATACTGCACCAAAAGGCATGCATACAATCGCCATGGTCATTCAATATGTTAGTGATAATCTAAAGTGTGACCTAAGAGAAGAGTGAGGCAGTGTTCTCAAATCAAATCAAGTGAATGACTACATGTTGATTAAGCTTTCTGAGGCAGCAAAGTGAGGGCACAGAGCCATGTCTGGATTCTGGAGCTGTTTTAAAATTCGCTTGTGAAATTTCTCTCGCACACGGTTAAACTCCATTATGTCCAGTGGATCTTCTTCAATCCAGAATTTATGGAATTCATGCATCAAATAGCCTAATAAAAAGAATTCAATATTTAAAGAATTAGAACACAGGTAAAGTTGTTCCCTTTAGTCTACAGAATAGCAAGCACTGCAATCAGAAATCATAATGCATATTGTGGGGTAGGTGAAACTAGTACTATTGAAGTCTGATGTATTACAGTATTTAATGAAGTTGTGTTAGTCATACTAAGAAATGAAGCACTACAGCATACAATATTAAAACAAGCCTCTAAGAGGCATCTTCAAATAATTAAAACAAAATAACACATAGAGATCTGCTAGCAATAGTAATGGAATTACTATAATTTACTTCTTAACAGAAGAAAATGTACTAATTTTATGACACCAAGAGCCCCCATTCAGGAGGACATTTACTCATGTGTTTTAAAGCTTTCCCAAATTGGGATGTTGTCTTGAATTAAGGCCTGAATTTAGAGAAGCACTTTTGAAAGGTTACTCAATTGCCTAATGCAAACTTTAAACAAAATTTTTATTGCTACTTATATCAATGAAATGGCCTAATTTTACCAATAAATAACTAAAATGAATCTATCAAATTACCAGATGCAGTTATAGAATTGTTAACTTGTGCCTGGATAAACCAAGTGAAATACAAAATATATTTTAATATTAAACTGCAGGCTATAAGTATTAAGAGATGACATTAATAAGAATCAGTCTTTACCAAGCATCTTTTGTTTATATTCAATTATTCTCATGCTCAAATATCTATGAAACAACACTTACTCTACATTATAAACAGCCTCTAGGGAAGTGTCTATTATAAAATATTTACTGAACAAGCCCTACACTTAAAAACCATTTAATTTATGAATTGTGAGTTAACATAACTTACTGTCTGAAAACAACTAGTTACTGGATCTTTGCCAGGAACATTCAGTTTTACAATTGTCTTTCTAAACATGAATAAAGGATTCCACCATATTGGGTTTGCACATAATCGTGGCTAGACAAATGCCAGGGGCAAGAAATAATTGGCGTTGGCAAACCTCCCTTGTGTAGGGAAAAGGCATGAGAAACATATACCCTATGATACCTGCCCTGATAAAGGCATTCTTTTTTTTTTTTTAAGCCTTTTTTTTTTTTTTATTCTTTGCTCCCTCTGTGACCATCTGTGATTTCTGCATCACCTTCCCAGCAGTGGTCTGGAGGTAGAACACTGTCAACAAACAGCTGTGTCAAGAAATACTATGGGTTGTGTAGTCAAGTTCAGCAAAGCACTTAAGCATGTGCTTGAAGCCAACAGGCCTTACACACAACCTTATGTGCTTTCCTGAATAGGGATGGACTTAAGCATATGCCATGGGCTTTGCTCAATCAGAACTTATTCCAGGACACTTTTGTTATGTACTTTATTCCATCTTTGGTTTGATAAACATTTCACTCAGTCTATTCACTCCAAAATGGTACCTTATTGCTAGACTTTACAAGCTACACAGTGGATTCCATGGTTAATTTATAAACTAAACCATTTTCATGTACTTGGGCAGACAGATTCTCCTCCTAAAGCTGGAAGGTTTTTCTTTGAAGGAAAAACCTAGCTCAGCAAAATAGCTTTAAAAATTATTATTAAAGGGAAATATATTATGGTTGGGCTTCTCACGGACAGATACAGGCGTTTCAAAAGTATTATTATTTATACAGCATGAGAAGTGGCTTGGTGTTCAGCGTGTAGGGTCGTTTTTATTACGTCAAAAGGAATTTCATATTAATTAACGATATAGAATTGAGTGCATTGCTTGTAGTATCAAGAGATTTCAGTGCTGCCCTGGGAATAGTCAGTCAAATTCTGCACTCAGTTACACCCAGGCAAACCCACCAAAGTCCAGGAGGACTGGATGGGTGCAGACGAGAACAGAATTTGGCCCAGTGTTTGAGAGGTCAAATCAGTACAGCTATTGTATTCTTTCACCTAGAAACAGTGTTTGCTGTGCATTGTAATTTTGACTTTCAGATTCAGACATGCAGCCTGCAGGCATTTACTGCAGCCTAATTGTGTTTCAATTTTTCTCAGCTGCATTCAATTAGTTAAAACCTAGGATGACTAAGGCCATGGGGGGAAAGTGTCAGTATAGCGGGGAAGAATACAGAACTGTGTGAGTGAGTGAAAAAAACAGTTCATAAGGCTTCCATCTTCCCAAACAATGAGACTGGCATAAGAATAACATATGTTTGGCGTGGTCAGTCTGTCAGATATTTGATCATAAAGAAAGCAGCACTCCTTCTCCACATATAATCTGACTTTCTTCCCACACACAATCCCACCACGCTGGGACTACTCCAGCCACCCCATATCCCCAGCAGCTCCACCACCTCCCCCAGCAGCATGGGAAGTCTACTCCACCCTGGAATTCTTAGCCCTGTGGTTTTTATCCCACTGCAGCATTAAGCCAGGAGAGAGGGTGGTAAATGTAATTTCTTAGCCCTATTGGGCCTACTCCCAAACTATCTCCATGTCTCGCCAGGGAGCTCCCCTGTTTTTGTAGGCACACAGAGTAGGCAAATAAGATGGAATTGTAGGGTAGCAGTAAAGATGGGAGAAGAAAGAAGCATCTGCAATGGGATCAACAAGCAGAACAGTGACACCTGGTGGCTGGAGCTGAGCACTGGAGCACAGAAAACAAGCAGTCACCTCCGGAAAGGCGTTTCTAAAGTGTAAAAATTACTTAAAACTTTGTGGATGCAGCAACACTGGAGATAACAGATAATGTGAAAACAACATGAGCTTATCCAAAAGATCCATTCACTCATTCAAAAAACTAAGGCACACTGGCCAAGAAGGGATTTGCAGAAACTGATGACTGGACAGCATCAATGAGAAAGACTCTCTGAGAGTCCTCTGAGAAAGGGCCTTTGAAATGTTGAAGTATCTGTTCCTCTTTGTTTGGCAAACAACTCATTGTAAACTTACCTTAAACACACACATTCACCTATAGTCTGCAGAGATTATAGTGGAATCTTTGTATCTGAATGTCACATGCCACACAGTAAAAATGTTAGCTCCCCTGAATTTGTGCCAGCCAGCTCCAGTCAGCTGTGACAGCCCAGAATCCATCACAAAACCACATGGGCGGATCCTTGCTGGTGTATCGTGCTTGCCCACAGGGTAATGACTCGTCTTATACAGTAGCACAGTTTCGAAGAGAGTTAGTGAATATTTGAAGCACTTTAAGATTTATTATTTACTGTATCTAACAGCCAGAAGCATGTAAGGCACTTTACAGACATAAAATAAGACAGGTCTCAGTGCCAAAGATCTTATTGTCATCTAACCAAACAACACCAGAAAGGGGGAACAAGCAATACAGTTATTGACACTATTTCCATTCCTTTTGTCTCTGATGATCCTACTTGAGAAAAATATCTAACACCTTCAACTTCCTCGTTACCAAATGCTTGCTTATATATTTTCCGTTTTATTTTCAGCTCCTTCTCATTCTAACCCATGTTTCACTCCCCCATCCATTAATTCACTCCCTTTCCTACCCTCACCCATCAGCAGCTACCGACTGCTGCCTACTAGTTAATTCTAGATCTTACTCTTTCATAGTTCAGGCAGACTCTTCTCTAGTTACTTCCGGACCTCCTTTCCCGAATAGAGGGGAATGATCACGTCCCTTGACCTGCTGGCAATGCTCCTACTTATACAGCCCAAAATGCTGTTAGCCTTCTTGGCAACAAGGGCACACTGTTGACTCATATGCAGCTTCTCGTCCACTGTAACCTCTAAGTCCTTTTCTGCAGAACTGCTGCCTAGGCATTCGGTCCCTAGTCTATAGCAGTGCATGGGATTCTTCTGTCCTAAGTGCAAGACTCTGCACTTGTCCTTGTTGAACCTCATCAGATTGCTTTTGGACCAATCCTCTAATTTGTCTAGGTCCCTCTGTATCCTATCCCTACCCTCCAGCGTATATACCACTTCTCCCAGTTTAATGTCATCTGCAAACTTGCTGAGGGTGCAATCCACACCATCCTCCAGATCATTAATAAAGATATTGAACAAAACCGGTCCCAGGACCGACCCTTGGGGCACTCCACTTGATACCAGCTGCCAGCTAGACATGGAGCCATTGATCACTACCCATTGAGCCCGACGATCTAGCCAGCTTTCTATCCACCTTACAGTCCGTTCATCCAGCCCATACCTCTTTAACTTGCTGGCAAGAATACTGTGGGAGACCATATCAAAAGCTTTGCTAAAGTCAAAGAATAACACATCCACTGCTTTCCCCTCGTCCACAGAGCCAGTTATCTCATCATAGAAGGCAATTAGGTTAGTCAGGCATGACTTGCCCTTGGTGAATCCATGCTGACTGTTCCTGATCACTTTCCTCTCCTTGAAGTGCTTCAAAATGGATTCCTTGAGGACCTGCTTCATGATTTTGCCAGGGACTGAGGCGAGGCTGATTGGCCTGTATTTCCCTGGATTCTCCTCCTTCCATTTTTTAAAGATGGGCACTATGTTAGCCTTTTTCCAGTCATCTGGGACCTCCCCCCCCGATTGCCATGATTTTTCAAAATAATGGCCAACGGCTCTGCAATCACATCCGCCAATTCCTTTAGCACCCTTGGATGCAGCACATCAGGCCCCATGAACTTGTGTTCATCCAGCTTTTCTAAATAGTCCTGAACCATTTCTTTCTCCACAGAAGGCTGGTCACCTCCTCTCCATACTGTGCTGCCCAGTGCAGTAGTCTGGGAGCTGACCTTGTTTGTGAAGACAGAGGCAAAAAAAGCACTGAGTACATTAGCTTTTTCCACAT
>NW_020664489.1:3310924-3331042 GCF_002925995.2 Terrapene triunguis | reverse complement strand
ATTCCTTGCTAGCTGCAACTCCAAGTGTGATTTGGCCTTCCTGATTTCACTCCTGCATGCCTGGGCAATATTTTTATACTCCTCCCTGGTCATTTGTCCAATCTTCCACTTCTTGTAAGCTTCTTTTTTTGTGTTTAAGATCAGCAAGGATTTCACTGTTAAGCCAAGCTGGTCGCCTGCCATATTTACTGTTCTTGCTACACATCGGGATGGTTTGTTCCTGCAACCTCAATAAGGATTCTTTAAAATACAGCCAGCTCTCCTGGACTCCTTTTCCCCTCATGTTATTCTCCCAGGGGATCCTGACCATCAGTTCCCTGAGGGAGTCAAAGTCTGCTTTTCTGAAGTCCAGGGACTGTATTCTGCTGCTCTTTTTTCTTCCTTGTGTCAGGATCCTGAACTCCACCATCTCATGGTCACTGCCTCCCGGGTTCCCATCCACTTTTGCTTCCCCTACTAATTCTTCCCTGTTTGTGAGTAGCAGATCAAGAAGAGCTCTGCCCCTAGTTGGTTCCTCCAGCAGTTGCACTAATAAATTGTCCCCTACACTTTCCAAAAACTTCCTGGATTGTCTGTGCACTGCTGCATTGCTCTCCCAGCAGATATCGGGGTGATTCAAGTCCCCCATGAGAACCAGGGCCTGTGATCTAGTAACTTCTGTTAGTTGTCTGAAAAAAGCCTCGTCCACTTCATCTCCCTGGTCTGGTTGTCTATAGCAGATTCCCACCACGACATCATCCTTGTTGCCACAGTTCTAAACTTAATCCAGAGACTCTCAGGTTTTTCTGCAGTTTCATACTGGAGCTCTGAGCAGACATACTGCTGTCTTACATACAATGCAACTCCCCCACCTTTTCTGCCCTGCCTGTCATTCCTGAACAGTTTATATCCATCCATGACAGTACTCCAGTCATGTGAGTTATCCCACCAAGTCTCTGTTATTCCAATCACATCATAATTCTTTGACTGTGCCAGGACTTCCAGTTCTCCCTGCTTGTTTCCCAGGCTTCTTGCATTTGTGTATAGGCACTGAAGATAACTCGCTGATCGTCCTCCTTTCTCAGTATGAGGCAGGAGTCCTCCCCTCTTGCGCTCTCCTGCTCGTGCTTCCTCATGGTATCCCATTTCCCCACTTACCTCAGGGCTTTGGTCTCCTTCCCCCAGTAAACCTAGTTTAAAGCCCTCCTCACTAGGTTAGCCAGCCTGCTTGCAAAGATACTCTTCCCTCTCTTCGTTAGGTGGAGCCCGTCTCTGCCTAGAAATCCTTCTTGGAACACCATCCCATAGTCAAAGAATCCAAAGCCTTCTCTCTGACACCACCTGTGTAGCCATTCGTTGACTTCCACGATTCAACGGTCTCTACCCAGGTCTTTTCCTTCCACAGGGAGGGTGAAGGAGAACACCACTTGTGCCTCAAACTCCTTTACCCTTCTTCCCAGAGCCACGTAGTCTGCAGTGATCCACTCAAGGTCATTCTTAGCAGTATCATTAGTGCCCACGTGGAGAAGCAGGAAGGGGTAGCAATCCGAGCATTGGTGAGGCCTCATCTGGAGTACTGTGTCCAGTTTTGGGCCCCACACTACAAGGAGGATGTGGAAAAATTGGAAAGAGTCCAGCAGAGGGCAACAAAAATGATTAGGGGGCTGGAGCACATGAGTTATGAGGAGAGGCTGAGGGAACTGGTATTGTTTAGTCTGCAGAAGAGAAGAATGAGGGGGGATTTGATAGCTGCTTTCAACTACCTGAAAGGGGGTTCCAAAGAGGATGGATCTGTTCTCAGTGGTAGCAGATGACAGAACAAGGAGTAATGGTCTCAAGTTGCAGTGGGGGAGGTTTAGGTTGGATATTAGGAAAAACTTTTTCACTAGGAGGGTGGTGAAGCACTGGAATGGATTACCTAGGGAGGTGGTGGAATCTCCTTCCTTAGAGGTTTTTAAGGTCAGGCTTGACAAAGCCCTGGCTGGGATGATTTAGTTGGGGATTAGGTCCTACTTTGAGCAGGGGGTTGGACTAGATGATCTCCTGAGGTCCCTTTGAACCCCATGATTCTATGATTCCCCGTACCGTCACTAGGGCCTCCAAACCATTTACAGGATTTCTCATCCTGAAAAGCCCATTTTTGTAAGTTCAATTTTTCTTTAAAGCTAAAATTCAGACCCTAATCACCAGTGTGCTGAGGTAGTGGAAGGCTGTCCAAAGAGAACAGGATCGCCTATACCATGTGGGTGACATAAGAACTGGGAACATTTACCTCTGAACACTATACTTCTGAAAAAGGTCCAGCTGCCAATGTGTCAGTTCACCACTCCTGTTTGCAGTGCTGAATCCCTGCTTTGTAGTGTATCCCTATCACAGATGTTCTGCAGGTAAGCACTGAAAAGCGGATACAAGATTATATTAAGAGAGAGGGGTCTGGCTTGGATAGATGGGAAGATTCCTTTTGTATGGCTCTGTCAAATTTTTTTTTTCCTTTTTCCTGAACTCGTTCACCTGTCTGTTTTGCACAACAACCTACACAGTATGCTCTGGGGTCCAAACATCACAAAGATAAAATAATAAGGTTAGGATGATGCCCATCCGTGCTGCACCAACATTGTTCCATTCAATTCACCAGACCTGAGTGGTTTTAAGAAAGTGTTACTGGTAATGCAAACAAAACAAAAACTTACAGAAAGTCTGTTGGAAATGGGATAACGTCGGAGCCTCTGGAGCAACATTGTAGAAATGGGTCTTCAGCGCACCACTCACAAGTAGGTTGTATGCAAGGTCAGTTATGTTAATGCCAACAATAGCAAAAGAGTAGCTGGAAGAAAAGCAAAGAGTAGGATTTATAGGAAATGCTGGTGAAACTAAAAGGCTGGGAGATGTAAATGTGCCACAGATTTTGTTTTTAAGAATAATGCTTGACTTTGGTTAATTTTCCTCTTATCTGACAAGGTTCTTAGAACAAAGTAAATGAGAACAAGAGAAAATATTTATCCTCTTTATTCTGTACATTTTAATGGCAGTGTTACACCTATGATATCTGCCTGTACCACACTGAAAATAATAGTTTCATCATTTTGCTAATCATTTCCACAGAAGCACCATGGAAATATTTCTGTGAAAGAGGAATAAGACCTGCTTATTAAAGTCTCAGTGTTCTTGAACTCATTGTAGAAAGGGAGTGTTACACATGACACAGTTTTCATTATGACAAGTAATTTATTATTACTGTCCTGCTACACTTTAAACTACCACCTGTATTGTACATACATAGTTACCCCGACAGTTAAGAATGTCAGATTTGGACCAGCATGAGATTAACAAAACTCTTCCTAGGAGGGTATTACACAGTCTCTTTAAACATATAAAAAGAGCCGGTTGAAAAATATGCATAGGCTCCCTGCTCGTCCCAGCAGACACTGGAAATGATAAAAATGGATAAAATATTCTTTGAATTCCCATAGGTTTACTTTGCTGTTGGGAAAAGTCCAGACAACATGTAAATAAATCTCTAGTATAATGATTCAGTTACCTCACTGTAGATCAAAGACCTGTTTGAAATAGAAATGAATTATCTGCATAATGGGGCAACATCCTACACAGTCAAGAAAGTGAATGATCAGGGAAGATGAATTTTAATAAGCAGTCAATATGGTCCTTGTGTTAAGAAAAAGGACATTATCCCTTGATTTGTGTTTCTCATTAAACAAAGGAAGTAATACAGTAATGCCAAAATCATGGCTTAGAAATCCCACATCACTTATCCCAGGCCACTCATCCTGTTATTACAGTTGCTGGCAAGTGGCCTGTTCATAAATCACAACTTGTCTAGTCACAGTCAAAAGTGAGACCCCACCTCATGAGGTTTATTCAACCCTTGATATGTGCAGTTATGCACAGTCACAAGTAAATGCTTATCATTTTAAGAAGTCCTTCTGGTTACTAAGAAGCAATTAGAAAAGTAGTACATTAGCTATAATCAATGTATGGCTAAGATAAGCATAAAATAGTAAATGGTGTTGTTAATACTGAAATTTCATTATAAAAAAACTTTTTAAATTCAAATTTTAAAGAGAACAGATTTTTACATGCACAACATCAATCAGCATAATTGTGCTTATGTCAACTTATTTTTAAAGATCTTGTACTTACCCAATTGCCTTATCAAACTTTTTCTTCTCCCATTCAGCTTTGCTGAATTGGCTGGAAAAAAATGAATTCAGATGTTACCATATACTGCTTTCCAATTTGTTTTCTACTGTAATGTTATCTAGCACAGGCTGGGTATTTTAAGTGCAGTTGAGCTGTCTAGTAGTATTTTACTTTGCTTCTATGATTTTGCCGTAGTTTGATCAAACTGGTATAATAGGTTTGAAGTGAGATTAGCTTCCTTGACTTATAGCATCATCCATGTATTGTTCTCATCAGTGCAATCTGAAAGGAGGCTGTGGCTATGCTACTCTCCCAGTCAAAATCAATCTATTCTGTATCCTCTTCAAAAAGATGGTCCACCTCAGTTAAACTTGAACAAGTGTTGAAAACTCTACATTTCTTTTAACTTTGATCAAGGATGACTTTAGCCTTTGGTGTTCTCCAAGATATACATGACATGAACCACTTGAAACGAACATGAAAAATAGTACTTCTGCAATAGCGAATGGATAGGGGAAATGTTATCTTAAAGAATATGCTTTTTATTAATCGGAGTAAATTAAAAAGCAGCCATATTTAATGCCTAATTACAAGGAAGTCTAGAGCAGTTTTTAGATGCTTACACATCACTCACAACAGACAATTAACAAAGGAACTTCTTTATCTTTCAGGATGTAAGAGAATACAAACTAGGGTTTGACAATGGAAAGATTTCTAGAAAAGGTAATTTGATACAGTTTACAAGTGTCAATTAACTGAGGTTTCACTGGCATAGCTGAACCGTATATGCCAAATCCCAATGACATTAACGGGAGTTTTGCCTGAATAAGCACTAAGGAGAATTTTCAGAGTTTGGACCCACTATAGGGAAATATACTTGAGTGCAAACAATACAGCCAAATGCCATGTTTAGATTGCACCTGAATTGTGAGAAATCAGACTATATTATACAGTACATACTTCCGTGTACATATCATTTAGAATAATTTTTGCACGATTAGAAAGATCCACATTTAGTCCTCCAAAAGATATTAAAGATATGAGCAGAACAAGGATTCGTGCACACATTCATCAGAATCTGATCTGCTTATCTTCCCAATCGCCAAAACTTTGTTTTCATCTCATGCAATTTGGTGAAAGGCTGAAGGGGGTTTATTACTGGCCCAGTGAAGGAGACACCACGTTTAAAAGTGTCCACATTTAGTGTCATATTATCATAGTGGAAGGTGGAACAGGCTCAGTGGTGTCTTCAAATGAAGATAACGAATTGCTAAATGAGAAGATAGACCAGTAATACAATTCAATAGAAACAGAAGCAACATTCATCATCATCACATGAACACCAGCACAACCACTAAACAAACAATCAGCAAACACAAAGAGCATCACTAGAAGCATTTTACCCTCTTGTGGATGCTCTTTCAAGGATGGAGCACGCATGCTCATATACAGCATTCCAAAAGGTTTCTAAGTAACGTAACATGTAAATGAAGAATACTAATGGAATTCATATTCCCTGTCTCACAAATGGGCCATTGGAATATACAGAGTGCTTGCGTAGCTACATTGGTGCAAAATTCCCTAGCATAGAAAGGCTCATAATCCAAATTCAATTTGTCATGTAAACTAATGAAAATTTTAATTAAGATCTTTATTTTTTTTACACTGAAGGACAAAACCATTTAAAAATGAACATAACACACCCTGTTTATTAGCAAAGACAAATTTCCTTTCATGAAGATGGTAATGGTAAAAAAACAAAACAAAAACAAAAAACTGTCCCCCATCCATAGAGTGAGCAATATAAAGATTGGGTAAGACCAACTGGAAATGAAGCAAACTCTGCTAAAAATGAAACAAACTGAACTTAATAAAGAAATTAAAAAGAAGCTGTGTATAATAATAACTGAAAGATACAAAGCTAAAGTCTGTAGGAAATGGCTCTTTTCAGATTTTGCTAAGATATAAATGTCTTTGGCAACAATATAGTGTGGTCATTTTGAATCAATGTTTTCTAACATTAAATATTACTACCGGCTTCCATGCAATAGAAACATTTCCAAGAGAAAGCTCACATTAGGTGTAAAACATTATTTGCCTTGGGTATAATAATTGGTTCTATGTTTACAATATTGCAAATTAGGAAGTAGGTTTTTTTTTTTTAAATAGAAATTATTTATAATTTATCGAAATTAACAAACAAAACAAAGCTTTCACAAACTAAGGTGGGTCAGGCCAGGGTAGTCTTTAGATGGAAGCCTTCTAAGGAAAGTGCTGGAGGAAGTGGTTTTGGCAATTCAATAGCAACACACAATGAATCAATACCAAACCCACGTGCGGAGAGAAAAGCCATGGTTCAGATGAAATATAAAATTAATATCCTAACCAAATTCTCATTGAAGGAGTTACACTTTGGCTACCTAAATACCTCCTCTGGTGCCTTTCACTTCCAGCCCTACACAGCTGTGCTGTGGGACAGACACTGCATTCCATCTAAAGGTGCACGAATTATTGTCTGTGCCTTACAACACTAACAGCTGCTTTTATCTAGGATTGCTTATTGCAATTTTTCTGAGAACTGAAAATTATTTGCACTACGGCACTCAAAAAGGCATGTTTGTGATAAAATTCACTTGTTTATTATGAAGCGCAGTAAGAAGAAGTGGGGCTACCAAAAGTAGAGAGTCTGGAAAAGAGCTTTCCTACCGGTTTGATTTAATGGCTGGCTGAGATCATTTGTTACCACTTCTTACTGGTTAATGCAGCTGACAGGCTGAGATTATTTATTATATATTTATGATTTTATTTAACACTTCTTAGTGGTTATGGCTGATGGTGATTATGGCTGACGTGATTAGGTCCTATGATGGTGTCCCTTGAATAGATATGTGGACAGAGTTGGCACCGGGGTTTGTTGCAGGGTTTGATTCCTGGGTTGGTGTTTTTGTTGTGTGGTGTGTAGTTGCTGGTGAGTATTTGCTTCAAGTTGGGGAGCTGTCTGTAAGCGACCCTACAACAAACCCCGGTGCCAACTCTGTCCACATATCTATTCAAGGGACACCATCATAGGACCTAATCACATCAGCCACACCATCAGGGGCTCGTTCACCTGCACATCTACCAATGCAATATATGCCATCATGTGCCAGCAATGCCCCTCTGCCATGTACATTGGCCAAACCGGACAGTCTCTACGCAAAAGAATAAATGGACACAAATCAGACATCAGGAATCATAACAGTCAAAAACCAGTAGGAGAACACTTCAATCTCTCTGGTCACTCAATAACAGACCTAAAAGTGGCAATTCTTCAACAAAAAAACTTCAGAAACAGACTCCAACGTGAAACTGCAGAACTGGAATTAATTTGCAAACTGGACACCATCAGATTAGGCCTGAATAAAGACTGGGAGTGGCTGGGTCATTACAAAATCTAAACCTATTTTCCCAATACTAATTTCCCCCTACTGTTACTCACACCTTCTTGTCAACTGTCTGAAATGGACCACTCATTACCACTTCAAAAGTTATCTTTCCTGCCTTGGTATCCTGTTGTTAAGTGACTTGTCTCGTTAGACTGACCTCACACTTGGTAAGGCAACTCCCATCCTTTCATGTATTTATACCTGCTCCTGTATTTTCCACTTCATGCATCTGATGAAGTGGGTTCTAGCCCATGAAAGCTTATGCTCAAATAAATTTGTTAGTCTCTAAGGTGCCACAAGGACTCCTCATTATTTTTGCTGATACAGACTAACACGGCTACCACTCTGAAACCTATAACTTCTGTATGGACTTCACCCCCCCCCCCCATTGCTTAAATAAAAATAAATAAGATATAAAAAGACTACTGGCCTAGGAGTCAGGTAGTCTCAAATCCTATTCCTATTGCTACTGCTGGTTCTGACAGGCCTTAATAATACTTTGTGCTTGCCTTGTATACTACACAAACATTTAGTGATGAGATGAATTAAAGGAGACACATGATAGATGTATATAAATTAAGGAACTGCACCGAGAAGTTAATTGATCGTTCCAATTTTCATATTCTCTTACTACAAGAGCAAGGAGATGTCCATTGACACAAACAAATTTAAAAATGATAACATGAAGTGATATTGCATGTGGAACTCATTGTCACAAGGTATTACAGAGGCCAAGAGCTTAGCAGGACTAAAAAATGGATTCTTTATGTGGATAATGAGAACACAAGGGATAAACATTTTTGTTCTTTTGGGCAACTAACTGCCTGAGCGTTTGGGGAGGAGGGGCAGAAACTTTCCCTACAGATAGGCTTTTCCATTATACTCATTAGATTAGCTTCTTGCACCTTCTTCTAATGTATCTGACACTGGCCATTGGTATGGCAGTGCTAATGTAGCCAGGTGATCACAATTAAGGAATAGCAGACAGTTGACATGAACAACTTGTACGATTAAAACTGTTAGCCCAAACTATTTGGCAAATACTTCTGACTAATAAGTCAGGGTCACAGAAGTCTGGAACCGTTTGCATGACCTGAGAATTTTAATTAAAGAGCTAAATTTGTCACACATTTCATTTGCAACAAATAATTTGACCAGTTGTAGCTACAATACGCAGAATCTGCTTTAAATATGATGAAGCAAGGCTGACATTTGATCTTATATACATCAGCATGTTTAATTGCACCATATCCTTGTGCAGCCAGCAAGATTTGGTGACCACTGCAGTATTGAGCTAAAGAAGGGAATACATCAAGTACACCCTTGGAGAATACTTGGATAAATGTTGGGTTTACTCCAAATATGGTTTGATCTTTATTTACATGTAAAATCTTACAAAACTGAAAGGAGAGAAAACAATACCTTAGCTCCTCTTTAGTGACTTCCCTTCATTGTGAAAGACAAGAGAGAATTAAAGAAAAGCACATAAAAAGATAAGTAGCTTAAAATTAAAAGAATATGGAATAAACTGAAAATATTTAGCAATAAAATAAACTATATGTCTGATTCAGTACATGAATACATGAGTTTGTCCTCTCAATCTGATTAATTTACAGTAGCTAGCTATTTTAATTTAGAGGCAGGACTCGTCTATAAGGAGAGTTAGCATTTCAAACAGCAGTAGGTCAAAGTGCACTAGGGAACTTTTAGTACATGACAGCAGGGTCTGTATGGCCAGTTAGTGCGCGGCAGGCTAGGGTGCTCTAGATTTACATCCCACTGTGCCGTGCATTAACTCTCCACGGAGACAGCCCCAGAGACAGCATATGGCAATACCCAAGCATGCAAGTCTAACAAAAATTTATTTGAAGCCAATTTATTGTTAGCCTCAAGCATTACCTGTATTTCGGCTGAAGAGAATCGGAAAGAACTTGCTGAGCTACTGCAGCATCCCGTTCGGCAAAATATCTGTAGGTGCACACATTAAAATATTTAATGCAATTTGTGAACAAAGTCAGGGAATTCTTAATCCTGGCAAGCTAGGGTCATACAATAGTCCCAGTCTTTTCAAATATTGCCAAGGGCAGTTCTGCATAGGTACGATGGTATATAAAATGCTTTAATATATTTTAAAAACTATCAGTGTGTATATATAAAGTATCCCGATATTTTTATGTACATATTAAGGAGTGCATGTTACATGTCCCAACTCTGTCCCTGATACACACAGGATAAGAGTCTGTTATAGCCACAGCTACAGAGCCGTGGCACTTGAGCTCAAACTGTAGCAGCTCCTGCTTTTAGCTCTGGAGAACCCCAGTTTTCAATTCCCAAATTGTCAGCTAAGATTGTGACCATCACAATATCACAATGCGAAGTAGAATGGGAATAATTTCTCTTGTGATTAAAGCTCAGAATTCAGAACCAGGAGCCAGAATTCTAAGATAAGCTCTGTCACAGACCGACATTGGCTGAGTCACTGAACCTTTCTGATTCCTACTCTGTACCATGAAGTAAACATTTCCCTGACCTCACAGGGATGTTGTGAGGAGTAGTTTATTAAACAATTGTAAAATACTTAGATATCTTTAGATCGAGGGATGGGAGAAGCACAGGATTTTTGTGTTATTTAATAATGACAGAGATGTCAAAAATCAAACGGCCAGATATTATGTTAGCAAATAATGAAAAAATAAATGGCTATTTAAAATTCACCAAAGCAATCATAGCTATATTTCTTTCAGGATCTAATTATAAGGTTGAATGTGATCTAACTACAGACAACAACTAACAGTGATGGCACTTTACCAGTTCCAACCAATAAGTCAGAACAAAACTCCCAAAAGGAGCAAACATATATAGGCAGACAGACAAGTTTTTTATATTTTTTACAGAGTATATCTTTACACACAAAAAAATACTATAAAGCAAAATAAATGCTATATGCCTAACGGAAATGTTTCTGTTCTCATGTTTGTTTAATGTTTCACAAATGAGTCCAAACACAACATAAGAAACAGAATTACCACAGTAAACCATGTGCATTGTCTAAACTTCAAGATTTGTGGTTTAAGTAAAAAAGTTTTTTTTTTTTAAAGAAATATTTCCATCTCAAGAGAAAATTGTTTTTATTTGGCACAGTTTTCTGAGATTAGTCTTTAGTGTTTCAGGAATTATGCCTATAAACTTAACAATATCAACATGTGTGTTATATTAGTAGAAGTAGCATTACATCTTCAAACTCAAGTATCTGTGTATCTACTTACAACAGGTTATATAATCCCAGGAGGCCCATCCCTCTAAAATCTGTTTTAGGATCGTCTCCTTGGAAACCAATTTCACACCACTGCTTCGAAATCCGAGCTTCCAGTGGGCAATCAGGCTTCAAACATTTCCATAACTAGGAATATTACAGAGAAGTTAACGATTAAGTTTTCATGTACATCGTAGGTCTTCATTTTTATGAAATTCTCCATGCAACCTAAGTGCATCACTATGCATAGCATTCAGCAACCAGAGCCTGTGGCCAGGTACCAGCCCCTAAAAATTTGTCTTTAATACTGCAAACAGTTCAAATACTACCCTAAGAAACCCCCTTTGACATTATACAAGAGTTGTACAAACCCTCACAAGCACTCATTTCTTTATACTTTATGCACTGAAATAGAAACTGCCTCCATAAGCAGAGTCAGAAATACGTTAGCATTTTGTTGTAAATAACTGACATGCCAGCAGGCAAATCAGCCCTCTCAGTTCCATAAGGCTCTGCAGCAATCTTTTCTCATACATCTTTTTCAATACTCTAGAATTATCGGAAAATGAGAGTGCTGACTTGGCTAACACTGCACTGAAAGTATAAAAGAGAACCTAACCAGGAATGGCATAATTCACCTTCATACTTAATTCAGGGACGAGGCCTTCACTGAGCTCACATAAAAATAACAAAAGAAAAAATTACCATGATTTAACAAGCTGGTGTAAATCAAACTAGCTTCATTGGTCCATAGTATCTAGTTGTGGGTATGGATAGTCAGAGAGATGGGTCATTTTCATAGGCATTTTAGATGCCTTTGCTCCTACATATCTTTTTACAGTCACCATTTTAAAGCTGTTTATGAAACTACATCCACAGTGAATACCATGCCTAGATACCACAGCGATGGGCACCCAATAAAATGCTTAATTTGTCAGGATTATTCAAATAAGAGGCACACAATGTACATATTTATATACCATGGCATAAAGCAATACATTTGCTCATTCTGATGTGAATAAGACAACTGTTGTTAATCCAAAATCTACTATCACCATATTACCAGCTCACTCATATACTCTTGACCAATGTCTCAAGGAGCACTCGTATGAAAAAGCATTCTTGAAGTGCAAAAAATCATTAAATACTGGGGGGGGGGGAATGAAATTCCAGAACTCATAATTTATAATATTACAGAAACTTCACATTCTAGAATTCAAAATGCATTTTAATTTTTAAAACTTTATAAAACCATCTGTTCAACTTCTAAAAAATTAAGCTTTATCTTTATTAACATTTCCTGTTTTATCATGGTATGCAACAGAATGAAATATTTTAAGCACATTTCTGAATTCTTGCTTACACAGCCAGAAACTGTATTCAATGCATCAATATTATTCTTCGCTAGTTCAATCACATTGGATAAATCTTTACTTTATCTCACAAAATGTCCTTCTGGTAACATGAATAAATAATAACCATTAAGAACTTGGAGAATTTCCCACTGGAGAGATCATTTAATCAGAATGTCTAGAAACAATGAGGAGGAATCAACCTAATCTTCCCTGATGTGAACTGAAAACAAATCGAAGTCCCAGACAGACCGTTATTTGGTATTCACTAACTCTTATGTTGAAAGCATGCTGTAAACTGATGCTTGATAAATGGTATGGGAGGCAAATAGTGGAGAATGGACATCAATGTCCTTATTTTAAAAACAGGAAGAACTTTACTGTTTAAAATGAAATTTGCACAAATGTTTTTCTTATTATCATCAGTTTCTATCTGGCTTTAGTTCTAATTTAGGAGAAAAATTTTTTTAAAGCACCTATATGATTTAGGAGCCTACATCCCAAAGAGATTCAGGCACTTGGGGGTGGCCAGGTTTTTTAAATTATTTAGGGAATTAAAGATGCAGATAAGTGCTTACTGGGATTTTCTAAAGCACTTAGGCACTTACCTCCCATGGATTTCAATGACTCCCAAGTGACTCCTTGAAATGACTCACCCTAGGCTATCATTCTGCAAAGTTACAAATGATGCTGCAGATGATGATGGTGCTATTCAGAGATACCAATTATAACTTTTAATAAAACAATCAAATGTTTGTTTTTCAAAGACTGTTCAAGTTTATTCATGATGAGAAGAGCTCTATTTCAGGAATTTGCTGGGTGAGATAGGTGTGTTAGGAGGAAAATTTTCCTTGGGGCAGGTTATCCCCTCACCACTTATTGCAGAGCTTCTTGTACCAGCTTCAGCATCTGGTCCTGGCCATTGTTGGAGATAGGATACTGGACTATATGAAACATTGGGCTGAATCATTATGGCAATAGATACTTTCCCCATTACTCTACCCCTTCTTCAGCTCTGACTGCTACAAAGAAGGGAGGGGTCTCCGCTGCCCTATCCCATCCCATAGCTTCTGTTTTTGAGCCCTGTTCTTTAGTGAATAAGGCGAGTGCCTGCTTCTGCTTAAGCACAGGGCTGTCCCCAAAGAATTGCACAGTGATTCTGATCTGATTCCTATCAGTTTCACTGCTGCCAACAATGATTCTGAAGAGCAGCACTGAAAACTCACTAGACTAGTCAGCTTTGACTCTATGTAACCTGGAAACCAGAGCTGACTGCAATATTACTTTAATTGTATATTATTATATACGAGCTTTTATATATATTCAACCCCCACCTCCACCCCCACACACCTGATTTTGAAATAATCATAGCTGGAGGTCTGCTTCTGGTGTAAGAAGTCAACACATTCAAAAACAAGAGAATTTACTTTGCCTAATGCTGGAGAAAATAAACTTGGTTCTTTTCTTGAAGGAAATATTCAGACAGTCCTTCACTACAAAAATGACAGCTCAGTTCTATTGCCAAAGGCAGCAAGCGCGTGGGATTGTCAGTCAGGTAAGTGATAGACATCTGTGGGCTCGTCCAAATGGCAGAACACATTTCTAGGCTTTGTGTTGGTGACAAAAGTGGGAATTTTTGGCATGATTTTTGTGAACATGTCTCCCCCATCAGACTTTGCATTCTTACCCACTGGGAGTAGAGGGGTTAAAATGCTTCTCCTAGAACAGAGGTGTGACACTGGCAGACCTAGTGCCAGGCCATGCCAAGGTCCCCAGGCCTCCATTGAATACTGACAAATACACAGCTGAAATCAGTCTGGCTCACCTGTGTGTTAGTACTGTTAAAATAGGTGTGAGAATTACAAGTATGTGTTTAGACTTTACTGAATGCTTGTGAGTTGCTGCATGCATTAATCTCACTTATAACATCTGTATCCCACATTCTAAAGTAATATTTAAGTGTTTGCACTGTAAGCCTCTTTAACTGTGTAGCTCACCAGACGAGGAGAGAGACATTAACTACAGTATCTGTTAGTCTTTTAGGTGCCACCAGACTCCTTGTTGTTTTTGATTAACTACAGTAGAACCTCAGAGTTACGAACACCAGAGTTATGAACTGACTGGTGAACTACACACCTCATTTGGAAGCAGAAGTACACAATAAAAAGCAAATACTGTACAGCACAGTACTGTGTTAAACTACCAAAAAAAAAAAATAAAGGGAAAGTTTACATTTTTTTTTACCACCATGTAAGGTAACTGTTTGTGCTTGTTTCATTTAAATTAAGATGGTTAAAAGCAGCATTTTTCTTCTGCATAGCAAAGTTTCAAAATTATATTAAGTCAATGTTCAGTTGTGGACTTTTGAAAGAACAACCATAATGTTTTGTTCAGAATTATGAACATTTCAGAGTTACAAACAACCTCCATCTCTGAAGTGTTCATAACTCTGAGGTTCTATTGTAATATGAAATGCTGGTCTCCAACAGAAGGTGTTACGTCCTGCCCAAGGAGGAAGGTCCATTGACACCAGAAGGGTTACAATGGAACATTAAAGAGGACAAAAGACTTTGTTGTTTACTCCCCCTCCCCCATGAAGATGGGTTTTGCAAGTGGATTCCTCCCATCAACTGAGTTTGCCACTCAGAGCAGAAGGGGGGTGGGGGGAAGGAATAAAAACCTCTAACAAGGAAGAACTGTATGTTTATGCTGCTCGGACTCTAGGGAGCAAGGATTACTAGGCATAAGCAAAAGATCCCTAGTGCTTACCCTGGATTAGCCCTAAAGCACATATAGAGCTTGCTTATTATAGAAGTTTCTATTACTTTTTTGAAACTTACGATTGGAACTCATTTATCTATGTATGTTTATCAGCTTTAACCTTGTAAGTAACTCTCTTATTTCCTTTTCTTTTTATTAAATCTGTACATAGTTTATTATAGGACTGGCTACAAGCGTTGTCTTTGGTGTGAGATCTAAGGTGCATTTGACCTGGTGAAAGGTCCTTTGGGACCAGAAGTAGCCTGAATGTTGCTGTGATTCATGATGTAAGGTACCATCTCTGTCACAAATGAAAGCTTACCTGGGTGGCAAGACAGATTGGAGTACCCAAGATGACAGTTTGTGACTCCATGTTAAAGCTGTTATAGTGCCTCAGGAGTTTATACTTGATGATTTGTTGGTGAAATCTAATTACAGAACCCACAATCAGTTTGGGGTTTGTGACCTGGTTGGTAACAGTCTGCCCTGAGATTGGCACTCACGCTCCTGAGTCACAGCATGACAGCCTGACAAGAGGAAAGGCATAAGGTGCTTGGATCATGTAGATGTCTGAGGTGGTATGAATTCACCATCAAGAGCTGGCTGGAATCAACATATTTGAATGGAAGTTTCTACAGTAAACCGCCATGACCGAAGATTAATTCATAGGGCAAATTACTTCCTTTCCTCCACCTTTCTGAAGGGAAGCAGAGCTCAAATCCCTAGCCAGAGAACAATGGAGTGAAGGTGTCAGGGGCCTGTGACAAGTACAGGGTTCTCAGACATACAGGTCTGTCGCATCTTACGTGCATTTAACTTGCGTGAATTCAGCTTTATGCGGTCGGCAACAAACAACAACAACAAAAGAGAAAAATAACAATTTAAATACTGTTCCTGTAGTGTGGGCGATTCAGCCCGCCATTACACTCAATGTAATTTTGACTATACGCGGTTTTTGCTTTACGCGCTGACTGCGGAACGTAACCCCAGCGTAAGATGAGACAGACGTGTACAGGCGCTTTCACTTAGGACTGAGAGACAAAGGGACAGTGTGAGAGTGCTAAGATGGATTCCAGAACAAGCTGGCCTAATGAAGCCCTGGCTTTAGCCCATATGAATTCTGTCTTAACCTTTGGTTCTTTGTGCTAACTTAAGGATTTCCCAACACTGTATTCCAGTTGACTATTAAAACCTATCCTGCTTTGGAAAAGATTTCCTGTTGTTGCTGGTTTACTTACTGATGTGCACTGATCCCCAAAGGGAGTGGAAAGTCTCTGAACAGGAGTATACCTCAACGGGATTCACAGTTATTAGCTCATGCCAAGAAACAGGGATTGTTGGATCCCAAAGGCCAGTCTCGGAGGCGTTGAGGCCATGTGGCCAACCCTTCTGGAAAAGTGTGAGTCCCTGAAGGTCTGACTGTTTAAAGGCTGGGGCATGGCACAGAGCCTGTAAATCTATGATATGTTCATAAATAAGTGCAGGGTAGCTGCATGCCTAGCAACTTACAACCTGTGTTGATGAATACTGCTGAAATATGCCATTTTAAGAGAGCATGGAGGAAGTTAAGTACCACCTGTGTAAACTGCGTATGACGCTTTTACAAATAGGGCATGTGGAATCACCAGGAATCAAGTGTTCTATGTCAAAGTGATTTCAGCACTCACCTTTAGAAGCATCTCTTCATGTTGGGGATTCTCTGAATCATATGGCTCTCTGCGCAGCTTTTCAACCTCTGCAATCAGATTTCTGTACCCTACAATCTGTAGGAGACAGGCCTGAAGAGATACTCCTAACCTAAGCAAAAAGAAGTCAAACAGTGAGGTAGGGTACTATACTGTACACAGCCACTTAATTTATATGAATATCCTCAATGAATCAAAAGCTTTAATAAGTTTAATTATGGAGGAAGAATTTTAATGGGGTCAATTCTTCTCACCAGAAAAACTACATTTAAAGATAGGGTTACCAGATAGCAACTGTGAAAAAAACAGTACAAGGGGTGGGGAGTAATAGGTGCCTATATAAGAAAAAGTCCCAAAAAACAGGACTGTCCCTTTAAAAACGGGACGGATGGTCACCCTATTTAAAGAGATCTTGTACACTGCACAATTTTGCCATTTACTAGCTTTCTTTAGTATTTGGACTTTCTTTGTAAATTAATTCCACGCCCCCCTCTCCCTCCAGAACAGCAGTGAAATCTCTCACATTTGTTAACATCCCATTCTGACTGTATACAGGAGCCATGTGGATGCCTGCTAAAAGGACTGCATCAAATCTTTCCCTTCATGTAAATCACAGCTTCTCAAAAAAAAAGGCTCCGAGATCGGCAATGAACTAAAAAATTCACATTGAATTAATCACTAAAACTATGTTTTGTTTCCATGTCACAAAAGCCCACACAATACATCAAAAAACCTGAACTAATGCGTCTTATGCAGCCTTTATGGGATCTGCCCTTGGGTTGTCATTTTTTGCCTCACATGCTGAGAACTGCTATAATGGCTCTGTTTTCACTCTGTATGGTAAGTCAAAACATTTTAGATTTTTATGCACCATTTAAAAGTCACTAGGCTTCCAATGCTTTAAATTACTGCAATTTATTCAAGTGTTAGGTTGGACAGTCTACAGCATATTATTAAATGCAATTATATACTGAATGTTACTGAATACCAATATCTTTCGCATCTCATATGGAAACATGTTATGAATATTTAGGCAGGTATTTAAAAAAAACATTTCCATAAAATCTCAAATTAATATAATCCCTAACATGAGTAAGGAAAGCACAATCAGCTTAATTTCAATGCTGTTTGCATGCCACTAAATCAAAGATATCAGAGATGATAAATATCTATTAGGTTATCTTGCCCATAGAATCACAGAATATCAGGGTTGGAAGGGACCTCAGGTGGTCATCTAGTCCAACCCCCTGCTCAAAGCAGGACCAATCCCCAACTAAATCAAAATCCCCATCTCTCTAAAAATGCAAGATTGTCCTGTTCAGTACTTCGTTTAATCTACTGTACTATTAAATGACTTGAACATAAAAACTTCCACTTCTTATCTTTGAAGACTATTCCACTGAGTGTAACAGAAATCCATTAGGATATTTTTCCTTACCTCAGTTTCATACTATGACTCCTAGTTACACATTCTTGATCTACCCTAAACAATTCTCCTCCTCCTCTGGTGTTTACATGCTTCACTTTTTATACCTTTCATTTTTATAGTACCTTTCATTCCAAAGAATGAAAACGTGCTTTAGTAAACTACATATGAATGCTTTCACCTCACTGCTAAAATGCTGCCATAACTGGGCTTAACTACAGCAATGACACATCGCAGTTTAGAGCAGGGAACTAGGAATACCATTGGCAGCTGAAACTGCAAGGCTAATTTAGACAGACAAAAAGTAATTATTCCAATTAGAATTACGTTTATTTTAAAAAATTTATATTTATACAATCTTATGGACACACACTTTTTACATTTGTCTGTAGTATACACACACTATATCTATCTATACATAGATAGATGTATGGATAGATTCCAAGGTCAGAAGGGACCATTATGATTATCTAGTCTGAACTCTGGTATAACACAGGCCATAGAACTGCCCCAAAATAATTTGTGTTTGAACTAGAGCATACCTTTAAAAAAAATTCCAATCTTGATTTTAAAATGGCCAGTGATGAGAATCCACCACCGTATATACAAAGTCTCCTCTCCATCCCTCAGCCCCTTGTCCCAGTCTTCCCTCTCATCTCTCCATTCCCTGACCCCCCCCAGGGCTTGCGCCTCACACCTTTGCATTCCAATCAGTTTTCCTCTTTCTCATCCTTGCTGCTAGGGTAACAGCAGGGGGAGCACTGAGAGGAAGGAATCTTTCTACTCTTAAGTTCCTTTTTTTGGCACCAGTAACCCCTGACTAGTAGGAACAGCATTTGCAGGGAAAGTCGGGAGCACATCCAGCAGAGATGTTAGAATTTGGTGGCAAAGTTTTCCAAAGATTTCAAGTCTCTACTGAGTAAATGTGCAAACAGATTTTCAGATGTGCAAACTTGGCCAAATTTGAACGGATTTTTACAGAGATGGTAAAAGGCATCTCTCTCCAGTGCTAGGACAAGTCCCCTCCCTCCACTGCCAAATTATAAGTCCTTGCTCCAAAGCATTGGGGCACTAGAGCGTCTCAGTGACACAGTTTTTAGATTTTTTTTTTTTTTTTAAAACATGGACAGAACAATATTTTCCTCATCTAATTCGAAGAAATGGCTCAACAATTTTTCCTGAAATTTCCCCAACAAAATTCAGCCCGAGGTATATACCTGGCATGTAAATTTTCAGCCCAAATGGTTAAAATTTGACAAAATTTATAAGCAACTAAAAAAAAAGGTCTTATAACGGAAAGCATTTGGCAACCTTAACTATAGTCCTTGCTACCTAACACACACACACACACACACAGTAGCTGTATATACATACTCACACACTCCTCTATAAAATATGCATGCTGTTGGAGAAGTTTTCTTTCAGAGGAGATATTTAATCAAGGGCTAGAAAAATTATGTTCACTAAGGGCTCAGACCTGCAAAGTGTGGAGCATATCCAGCTTTCATCCAGACCACATCACACGATCCACTGTCTAAAGCCAAGCTCTAAGATACAAACGGCATTTGCTCCAATCGCTCAGACAGAGACAAACACCTACAGGATCTATATAAAGCGTTCTTAAACCTACAATACCCACCTGGTGAGGTGAAGAAACAGATTGACAGAGCCAGAAGGGTACCCAGAAGTCACCTACTACAGGACAGGCCCAACAAAGAAAGTAACAGAACGTCACTAGCCATCACCTGCAGCCCCCAACTAAAACCTCTCCAGCGCATCATCAAGGATCTACAACCTATCCTGAAGGACGATCCCTCACTCTCACAGACCTGGGGAGACAGGCCATCCTCGCTTACAGACAGCCCCCCAACCTGAAGCAAATACTCACCAGCAACTAAACACCATACAACAAAAACACTAACCCAGGAACCAATCCCTGCAACAAACCCCGTTGCCAACTCTGTCCGCATATCTATCCAAGGGACACCATCATAGGACCTAACCACATCAGCTACACCATCAGGGGCTTGTTCAACTGCACATCTACCAATCTGATATATGCCATCATGTGCCAGCAATG
>NW_020664489.1:3256411-3310824 GCF_002925995.2 Terrapene triunguis | reverse complement strand
AAAAAAAAAAAAAAAAAAAAAAAAAAAAGCCGTGATCGCTATCTAAAAAAAGCCGCGATCGCGATCTGCAGTGGCAATTCGGAGGGAGGTCCTTCACTCCCAGGCGGAGTGAGGGACCGTCCGCCGAATTGCCGCCGAATACCTGGAACTGCCGCCCCTGTCCGGAACGGCCACCCCAAGCACCTGCTTGAGAAGCTGGTGCCTGGAACCGGCCCTGTCAATAATAGACTTAAAAGTGGCAATTCTTCTACAAAAAAACTTCAAAAACAGACTCCAACGAGAAACTGAAGAACTGGAATTAATTTGCAAACTGGACACCATCAAATTAGGCCTGAATAAAGACTGGGAGTGGATGGGTCACTACAAAAACTAATTTCCCTCTGCTGATACTCACACCTTCTTGTCAACTGTTTGGAATGGGCCACCCTGATTGCACTGGCCTCATTAGCACTACAAAAGTGATTTTTCCTCCATTGGTATTCACCCCTTCTTGCCAACTGTTGAGAATAGGCCATTTCCACTTTAACTGAATTGGCTCGTTAGCACTGACCCCCACACTTGGTAAGGCAACTCATCTTTTCATGTGCTGTGTATTTATACCTGCCTACTGTATTTTCCACTCCATGCATCTGATGAAGTGGGTTTTAGCCCACAAAAACTTATGCTCAAATAAATTTGTTAATCTCTAAGGTGCCACAAGGACTCCTCATTGTTTTTGCCAAATCCAGGAAATCTCTTAAGCATATGCTTCAAGTTAAGCATGTGAGTAGCCCTGGGGAAAGTTAAAAATGTGCTTAAATGCTTTTCTAGTTTGGGACCGAAGTGCTCAGTGCTTTATAGGATGGAGTCCTGAAGCTCTGGTTTGATTGATCACTGCTCATCTGGACCTTGACTTTGTACATCTCTTCTGAAAGAAGGCAACTCTTCTAAAAGATGGCAGAGCCCACAACATCATGTTGCGTCTTTGCCACCAAACACCATTTCCAACCGAGCTAGCCTATCAAAATAACAAAAAGGCCTCACCTTGCTTAGCCCGTGAGAAAAGTGAAATGCCTGAATTGGCCTGGCTATCATATCAGCAGTTAATCAAGCCATACCTATCTTTCTTGTAGTATTTACTCAGTCTTGTCTGACCCTTTACCATTTTGCTCCTCTGAATTTACTCCAACCTATCAAGGTCTTTCTGATACTGAGGTGTTCTGAGCATGGCACAATACCTGAGGTGTGCTCTCACCAGGCACAGACAGAAGGTGTGGCAAATGAGATAGCATCCATCAATACATCATTTTTGCTACAGATGAAGTTACTGAACCCCATCTAAAAAAAAAAAGATGTATTGGAATTGAAAAAGGTTCAGAAAAGGGCAACAAAAATGATTAGGGGTATGGAACAGCTTCCATATGAGGAGAGATTAATAAGACTGGGACTTTTCAGCTTGGAAAAGAGATGACTAAGGGGGGGATACGATAGAGGCTTATAAAATCATGATTGGTGAGGAGAAAGTAAATAAGGAAGTGTTATTTAATCCTTTTCATAACACAAGAACTAGGGGTCAACAAATGATATTAATATGCAGCAGGTTTAAACAAAAGGAAGTATTTCTTCACACAACGCAGAGTCAGTATGTGGAACTTTTTGCCAGGGGGTGTTGTGAAGGCCAAGTATAACAGGGTTCAAAAAAGAACTAGGTAAGTTCCTGGAGGATAGGTCCATCAACAGCTGTTAGCCAGAATGGGCAGGGATGGGGTCTCTAGCCTCTGTTTGCCAGAAGCTGGGAATGAGCGACAGGGGATGGATCACTTGATGATTACCTGTTCTGTTCATTCCCTGTGGGGCACCTGGTATAGGCCACTGTCGGAATACAGGATACTGGGCTAGATGTACTTTTGGTCTGACCCAGTATGGCCAGTCTTATGTGTGAATGAGAGTGAAAGAAAGGGAGAGATGGGGAGAAAGGCAGGTAACCGTAGAGTAGAAAGGAGCTTTCAAAATGGATATGGGAACACTCGAAAGGCATACAAGTGCCTGTTTACTATGGGAAGCAGAGATGCATATAGCACTGAACAAAACTGGAACATGCTGAGCAGTTTTGAGGACAGATTAAAGCACTGACCAACACACAACATCTGTGCAAACATTGGGGTGACTACACAGATATGAGCTAGGACTCCACAGATAATATATTAATGCAAGCTCACACCTGCCTGTTTGAAACAGTGTGAAGGCTATAACTGGCAGGGCTGAGGAGCATGGAGGGTACACACAGAGGGTAGAACACTTACTCAGTGGGGAAGCTACCAAGACACTGAATTGCTGACGGGAAGAGAGAGAAAGATCCTTATTTCATACAACACAAACAACTGAACCCTAAGGTGTGAAGTAAATACCTGCTGAAATCACTGTGCTGTCACTGCAAGAGCTGTAAACTACAACTCACTATTAGGAGAGAGAGAATTTTACACTGATCACTGTTTAGTGGATATGATTTTCTCTCACCTCTGTTTTATGAACTTTGTTTAAACTAAGATCCCTGGGGTTTAAGACCACTGGGAGTGGGAATATTCCCAATCAGATGTTCCCAGAAGTGAAGGGGAGATCAGGACTGTAATGTCCCTCAGGTCCCTGGTTGAAAGTATGGACCGGAAGGTCCTGTTCCCCATGGTTGATGTTGCTGCCCAGATTGGAGGGAGTGTGAGGCCTGGGGAAAGCTGAAATATGAGGGGTGAGAGAAGAATTTGAGTGGGAAAGGGGCTATTGCCTCCCTAGTCTGGAACATGCCATCATATCACAATTATTATTATTACTGTAGTGCCTGGAGCCTGGGGCCCCATTGTGCTAAGCACTGTACAAACACATAGTGAGAGAGTCCCCAAACAGACAAGACAGACAAAGACGTGGAGGAAAAAACAGGCACATTGAGATTAAGTGATTTGCCCAAGATAAAGCAGCAGGTCAGTGCCATGTCTGGGAATATAAACCAAGCCTCCTGAGTCCCAGCCCTATTCTTTAAACCACACTACATCACAATGCAATCTCTCGTATCTATTTATACTAATCCTTCTCTTCAACAATTCTCAGTTTGACACTGTCTGTGAATTTTAATCAATGTTCTGTTCACTACCCCTTCTAGATCATTGATAAAGATGTTAAACAACACTGGACCCAATACCAATCAGTCCCTACTAGCCATCTTGTTTCAGATGGATTCATTGACATTTACCTTTAACCTTTGTTTATGGTCTTTTAGCCAGTAATCAGTCCATATGGACAGTGTTAATACCCAAGCCAATTTTCTCTCTCAAATTAAGCTCCAGAGCTCAACCCCCACTTCCCCAGCAATTGGTGAAGCCATATTTTAATGTTGCCCTAATTATTGCCATTATCACTATCAGGATTTGAACCTATAATGTGATGAACATGATGGCATTCTTCCCTCCGAGTTCTTACTTTACCAAGTCCCAGGCAAGAACTCAGGGCTATTCTGCTGTTGAATGTGTTGGCCAACATTTTTCAAAGGCGGCTAGTGATTTTTGGGTCACTCAATTTGAGTCACCTTCACAGATTTTTAAAATCAGAAGGGACCATTGTGATGCTCCAGTCTGCATAACCTGCAGGTTACATCTGAGTTATACAGATGACCCACATTACACAGACCACATTATTTCACCCAGGGCTTCCTGATCTAGTCCATTCACCTGTGGTTAACTACAGTATCTCTTCCAGGAAGCATCCAATGTAAGAAAAGAAACCTTACAGGGATCCAATTTTCAGAAGGTGTTTGTCACTTTCTTCAAAATCAAGCCACTGTAGGGTGTCATAAATTGGACACCGAGAAAATCGAGGTAACCCGAAAATCATTACTCCTTTTTGAAATACCATCTTTTGCATGAGAAATAAAACCAAAGTCCTGACCACTTTTGGTCAATGACATCTTGTGGCATTTAAATAAAAACAAAAAAATAAGAGTGTTAATCATGTTGCCCCGGTCAAAATTCCAACTTGGGCAAGTTAAAGGAGAATTTTAGTTAGAAATCAGAATATTGTTTGAATTGCTTATGGTATGCTTCTTTCTTCCCTGCACTAAACTGCTATGTAATGTTGCTGTGCATTGCTAAAAAGCCACGATTTTTATTGCCATGAACACCAACCACAGCTGCATTTCATCCCAGGGGGAAGTGACCACTATATAGTTTGTATATCAGTTTATAAAAGACAGCAAGATTCAGAAAACCACCAAGTAAAGAGGCACAGGACTGTTGCCAATTATAGGCACCATAAGAGATTACTTATTTTTCAGTAGCGTTATTTGGACAAGAAGCACAGAGCAGATTCACACTGAGAAATAAAGCTAAGCATGAAGGCCTGATTCTCCATAGAGACAGACAGTAAAGACAGCAACAGTTCCAAATTTTCTGATAAAGAAATAAAAACTTACTGTGGGTTTATATCTGGATTAATCTTTTTCAGTTCCATGATGTCATCTATAGTTTTTTCAATGGCATCTGGATGAACACTTACTGAAGTTTGCAGCAGCTGGAAATATGTTTTAACATAAATTAACTACTATATGATGACATTTAGTGGATACTCATTGTGGTGGAATGTTGTGCACATGAGGACTTCTAGATTGACAGCCTGGGAAATCCAAATTTCTATCTGCACACAGAACAAATACACCCTGGGCAGCCCTTCCAATGTGTTTAATCCCTCACCTTGATCCTGATCATCCCCCCTCCTAGTGAGGAGCCAGATTACTTTCCCAGGCTCACTCAATCCTGTACATCTCTATGGTGGTTGCCAACTGTGAAGATGTTTTGTATTTGTGGACTTTTGTCTAATAGGAACTAGTCTGAGACCACTAACTCAGAAAATATATCTGCATTTCTGGCCTCCATTTGGTATAAAAGTACCAAAGTACATAGTATACTGGAGTGTTGTGTAACTGACACACTCTGGGCATATAGCAATAAAGCAAGAATTTTTTTTTCATGTATTCCAAGTGATCCCACTACAAAGATTAGAGATGCACAATCTCTGGAGGGAATTAATAGGCAAGAACTTCTGAATCATCAAATGATCAAAATCTAGCAAGAACTCAGAGAAGTTCAAAATGGATTGAATCTTTTGAGAATCTGCTCTGGCAACCTCATTTGTCACTTGCACATATGTAAAACAGAATCACAGAAACGTAGGTCTGGAAGAAACTTCAAGAAGTCATCTAGTCCAGCCCCGCAGCTGAGGCAGGATTAAGAATACCTAGACCATCCCTGATAGCATCCAAGCTGTTCTTAAAATCCTCCAAGGATGGGGATTCCACAATCTCCCTAGGTAACCTATTTCTGTGCTTAAAACAATCCTTATAGTTAGAAAGTTTTTCCTAACACCTAATCTAAGTCTCTCTTGCTGCAAGCTAAGACCATTATTTCCTGTCCTACCGTTGGTGGATTTGGAGAAAAATTTATCACTGGTTTTCTTTATAACAACCTTTCACATATCTGAAGACTTATTACATCCCCCTCAGTCTTCTCTTCTCTAGACTGAACATGCCTAATTCTTTCAAGCTTTCCTCATAGGTCATATTTTCTAAATGTAGATCCATACTTTCTAAATGTAGAGCCATACGTTCCATTTCCATTAGTGGCACTGTAACATGTATAAAGTAGATGCCATTTAGTTTATTTTGTGAAATCTGTTTGTAATGCAGATATAAATAGCATGCTTTCCAATGACACTGGATTTCCCTTCCCAGACAGAAGTGTATAGTTTAAAAATAGAGTTTTTATGTTTTCATGCTCTTCACTTTAACTTGTGCAATGTATTTAGAATAACAGCATTCTAATTTTACAGTTTGAGGAGAAAAGACTGAGAGGCTGTTTTTAATATTTTTATGAACATTCATGAAAGTGAGGGACAAAAAACACACTGCCCAGGTACTTCTACATGTCCCCCAATCACCATAAGGTACAAAAGTAATAACCCCATTTTTACAGATAAGGAAACTGAGGCACAGGGTGATTCAATGAATTGCCCCTGGTCACACAAGAAGTCTTTGGCAAAATCAGGAACTGAACCAAGGACTCCCAAGTCTTAGTCCAGTGCCTTAACCACAAGATCATCCTTTTTCCCTTTTCTTATTTGTCTCCATTACTGCCTACAACGTACTAAGCATTGTATAAACACAAATAGTTTCCCAATATAATTTTGTTGAACAACTCAACCTTATCTTGCAAAACCACCTGCTACTCTATCCACAGACTTCTCCTGAGGAGAGGCTGCTATTTATGCTAGTGTGTCAGTCTTTATATAGGTTATGAGGTGGGAAAACTAGTGTGCTAATTTTGACAAGTGAACACTGTGATGGAGTGCCTACCCCACACAGGCATAGAAGGGGTTAATCATGCCCTGCCCCAGAAGCAGCAATGGAGGTGAGTCCTCCGAGAAACCCAGAGAGGCAGTCTGAAGCACAGCCAATCAGAGAGTAGTTGTAAAGAGCACCCAATCTGGGCCCCGGCGGGCTGGGATAAAAGGGAGCTGCAGGGTCAGTTGCTGCTGGGAGCCCAGGGAGTAAGGACTGTGTCCCTGGAGGGACAAGAGAATTAAGCACCTTGGACAGAGCAGCTGCCAGCAGGGACTGGGGGAGTGAGAGGGACTCCTGGCTGGCTGCTGGGCCTGAGCAGCTGAGTGCCCTGAGGTGAGGGTGAAGAAGGTGCTGGGGCCATGGGGAAGTGGCCCAGGGAAACAGAGCAGCATTGACAGAGGTTACAGAGGAGCAACGGGAGGCTGCTATTTACAGAGTCCCTGGACTGGGGCCCAGAGTAGTGGGCAGGCCCGGATCCCCCTCTCCCCACTAAAGAAATGGCTGGACTGTTGGACAGTTCCCCCCTCCCCTCCCTTGGAAGGTGGAAACACAGATTATGGCATAGCCTGACAGCTGAGTCACAAAGAGGATGCTGCAGTTCTGGGAGCGGAGAGAGGAGCAGAGAGAGTGCCAGTGTGCAGACCACAGACGAGGGCATTGGCCTTGAGCTAACCTGCAGCAAGACTAGGAGGCAGCAGCGCCAGTCTGGTGACGAGGGCTGCACCCTGGGACAAACATGTTTTCCTCTACTGTTAAATTTCATTTGACAAATTGGAAAGAGGCCTGCTGTGAAATGCTGAGTGGAAAAGTATATGGGAGAAAGAGGGAGAGAGAAGTTCACTCACCTTATTTTTTGAACCCCTCAGTGATGTCTCTGTTAAGAAAACAATTATTTAAAAATGTAATTATCTCAGTTCATTTTCAAGGCAAACAACATACACTGGGCGTGTGTCGTGGCCACACTCATGGACAAAGAACAGAAATGTGAGGAATACCAGGTATTTTACACTTACCTATCTTCATAGTTCTGCTGGCCCCAGGCTTGATATTGTAACAGATCCTTTGTAATTCACATCGTCCCGTTAATTTCCTCACCACAAATTTCAGACAGCGCCACAAACATTTACAGTAGAAGTACAGGCACACCTGGACAAACATTCTGTCAAAGGAAACCTTAAAGTGAGAATTTGGAACTGAATTTGTCTAAACAAAACAAGTAAGATTTTAAGACACCTAACTGTATATCTGAAGGACAAAACTTTTATACAAGGAACATATGGAGTCTTATTCTGCAATAGATTACTTATACATGTAAGGTTTGCAGAACCAGGCCCTTCAGTTTTACCCAGTTAAAAAAAACCAAACCATGAATCAGCTCAGAAAAGAATCCCCAAAAGAATTTTAGTTCTATGAAGTTCCCCCCCCCTTAATATAGGAGTTTGTGTGCATAAGTCTTATTAATGTCAAGAGGAATTATGCCCGTATAATAAGGGATGTACAGACCTCAGAATGATTATAGTACTGTAAAGTCTAGTGAGCCACAACTCCTTAATTCTATATCCCGCTTTGATACAAACTCTAACCCCTTGGGCCAGTCACTCAACCTCTCATCTTGACTGAGAAGTTAAAGGACTATTAATACTGATTAATACACTGATGATACCTAATTCCCAGGGGTGCATGAGAATGAATGGCCCTAATTAGGGAAAGCACTGAATCTTCCTTTAACCAGGCCTTTAAGTGGCTGTCCTGAACAGGGATGATTCCTGAAGAAGGGCCAATGTTTGTTCAGCCCTTTGAAGATGGGGAGCAGCCATACAGCAGTGTTTATAATAATCACACGTCACAGAAGTCTGGATACCCTGCAGTTCTGACGAGGATTCTATTTTACATTCATGTTAATATTGTGTTACTAAAATAAAAATTCTAACAAAGTATCTTATTGCATTTATTATGGTACTGCTTAAGGACCAACCAAGGATGGAGACTGTACAAACACAAGGTAATAAATGGTCCCTGCCCCCAAAGAGCTTACAGTCTAAATAGACAAGACAGGGAAAGGGATATAACACACAGAGTGAACTATGTGATAGCAGCAAGTGTTCCACAATTATTATTATTATTATTAGCTGTGTTTAGTTAGGAGGGGATACGATTAGTAAAGCCACAACAACATGCCTGCAGTTAAAGCAATTTTCACAGAACTGTGACTATTATGTGCAGAAAAACCTTCAGACCCAAGAAATGCATTCTCAGAGCAAATCATCCATGTAGTCCTTTTACTGTTGTGGATCTGAAGGACCAGATCCTGCAGTGTCAAATAACTCTTAACTCCCATTCGCTTCACTAGGAGCGGAGGGAAGTGCAGGAAGCACTCAGCACTCCAGAGGATGAGACCCTAATTTCAGAAGCAACAGTCTAATTGCAAAAATAGTCCTGATAATTGGGAGAATGACTCATTAATTTTCAATTGTATTATGTTAAAAGGGCTCAAGAAGAGCAACCCGTTAAGTTCCACATCTCTCATTCTACTATAATTTTATATAGAGGAAATAATGTGATGAATCCTATGTAAGTGCCAAGAATATTTGGAAAACAGATTATAAAGAATCTACATATTTGGCAACAGACTCCGAATTTAAGCTTATATATCAAGTTCTTAAAATTAGTTATATTGAAATACTAAAGCCTTGTTTACACTTCAAATGCTTTGGCAGTATAGCTATACAAGCAGAGTCCCCTAATATAGACGTGACTTACGCTGCCAGAAGGAGTTTTCTGTCGACACTGTAACACCATGTCCCCACATGACAACAGCTATTCCAACAGCAGCACTATTCTCTCAGCATAGCTGCATCTGCACTCGGGGTTTGCAGGCATAGCTATGCCAGCTAGGGTATTTGTTTTTTAAACACACTCCAGACCAACATAGCTAAGCCAACAAAACTTTGTAGTGTACACCTGGCCACTGTGTAAGATACTCAACCAGTGAAAACTGGCTCAGCATTAATAGAGCAGCATCAATTCACAAGAGCACATTTACACTGAGACGCTAAGGCCTGCTCAACACAAGAAAATTAGACCAGCATAACTAGGTCACTCAGGGGTGTGAAAAATCCACACCTCAAAGTGGCCTAGTTAAGCGGACCTAATCCTAGTTTCCTCTGGGGGAGGTGGTTTATCTATGCCGATATCAGCGTATGTAGTGTCTACACTGAAGGGCTATAGCTGTGCTGCTGTAGCATTTTAAGTGTAGACATACCCTAAGGAAAATTAAGCCACAATAACTAAAGGTGTGAAGATAAAAAGTGCATTAAACCCCTGTGTAGGTGCTTAGTTCGCTTTAGTTTAATTTAATCCTCTTTGAAGGAGGATTAAGCTAAAACCAAGGAAGGCCACTTTACATCTGAATGAGAACATCCACATGAGGGTTAAATGCACCTGAACTAATGTGCTTTGACTTTACACCATTAGTTAATTTGTCTTAATTTGTCGAAGTGTCCCCATGTAGACGTGCCTTTAGTGTTTATGCCACAGGAAGTCTGTATTTTGGCTTCAATCAGAAAGCCTGAAGACTTCTAAGGGCTTGTCTACACATACACTGATGCAACTGTGCCGCGTATGGTGAACACGCTCTATGTCAGCAGCAAAACCTCACCGCCGACATAGCGCTGTCCACACCAGCGCTTATGGCGGTGTATATTATATCCCTCGGGGGAGTGGTTTATTCACACCCGAGCAACAAATTATGCAGGCATAAGCTGTAGTGTAAACATAGCCTAAATGATGTGTCCCCTCTGGTATCTGAATCAAATATACACAGACATGGAGAATACCCCAGTTGCTAACACTAAAATGTTCTTGCACATTAAAAAAAAAAGGTGAGGATTTGCTCCAATATATGCCAGGCAACCAACATCTTAGTATTAAGAGAGCAAACAAAACAGCAGTCAGGAAAAAAAAATCCCACCATTAAGCAGATGCATAGACATTGTTAAGGTCTTTGCAGCAGTCAGAAGTATAAATCGGGCAAAAGGAGAGAATAAAATGTGTCACGTAAAGGCAGCCAATGTCTTCATCCATAATCTTCAATTCTGCTCCTGCAAAAACAGTCTCTAAAGCTGGACATTTCAGTACTCCAGCAGTCACATATGCCCCATGAGTCATTGTGGTTGTTGCTATCCTGGATTAGGTTACTATCTTCAAACAAGAAAACAAGCACAATTCAGCAACAAATACCTGATGAAGTTGATGGAACATTAAAGTGCTCTGCTTCATCCCTACTAAGGCAAAACTCCCAATGGAGTAAACGGGAGTTTTATCTGAGAGCACTGATGGATGGGACCCAAATGGAGTAAGACAAACAATTTGCTTTTTGATCACTGATCTGTGCTGTAAATCAAAATCACATACTATTGGTGTGCAGTGCATTCCATGATTATAATATACTTCTATTTCAGCAATGTCTGTAGGCCACGGTGGTCGTCTCTTCTTTGCATATAGAAGAAAGATCCTTTTAACTTCAAGCAAGCTGTTCAATCAAAATGTTTATTTCCAGTGCATAGAGAATTACTCTTATAAACAGCATAGCTCCTTTATAATAACTGTATGATTGTAGTTAACTCATTCCCTTGGAGCTTAAACATTACAAGCCATCTTTCATTACTGGTAAAAATCTGGTTTCATGGAGAACAAATGTTCTTGGAAATGGATAAAGTGACAAAAACTTGCTAGTTGTGACATGTTATTCTGGCACTGCCTTTAGGTTCAATGATGAAACATGCTTATAGTGGTACAAGGAGTTTGGACTTCAGAGCTGTTTTTCCCTGGTTCCAATTGATGTTCATCATTATAATTTTGTGTATGGCTTGTACTAAAGCATGGCTATCCCCGCCTATAAAATGTGGATAATGATAGTGACCTCCTTTGTACAGCATTTTGAGATCTACGGATGAAAAGACCTAGATAAATGCTAGGATATTTTTATTATTATTAACCGAAGTACAGCTATTAAAAATGGATCACAGTGCTACAGAATGACAAATATACTGTATATGTGACTTACCATAACACATTTGACAGTGGCTGTTTTTAATAAAACAGACTGCATTAATTATAATTATGCACCTAAAGTAAAAAAAATAAAATAAAAAATCTTTGTTTTGTAGATACCTGTAATGTTATACTACTCGTCCATCTTAACCTTGTGATAGTGGAAGTCTTCTTTACAACGAGAATGGTATGAACAGTTACTGAAATTTGTTTTCAATTATTATTTTTTTTAATAAAAATGAATTCTTGCTTGCAGAAATCCTGTAATGAAAGCACACTGCTGATGAAATGGGCTAGGTTTTTATTTTAAAGTGAACTGACAAATTCCTAGACACCCACCAAGTGAAACAAAGCGATTAAGAACTTAAAAAAAAAAATCTAGTGCGGCATTACAGCATGATCACTGAATTAGGTTGGATGACACACAAATGACTGCCTCTGGCAATATATGCCAATACCTTCCAAATTCTCATGGAAATAGATTCCCCTTCCTCCCCGCCCCCAAGCTTGCTCTGGGTCTGGCACATATTTTCTTTGCACAGAAAATGTAGAGCCTGATTCACCACTGGCTTGTGTAGTCATTTACACCTGCTCAAAGTGGGTCCAAAATGATACTCGATCAAACTTCTCCACTCAAGTGAGTATTAATTCAACATTAAGATTCAGAAAACCAAGTATGCGAAAGTCCGGACATTTCTAAAAGGTAGGGTTTGTTCCCCCACAGCATGAGCTCCTCAACGCTACACATTATATACAACACACATACGTATAGTCTGCATTATGCATACTTAACACAGAAGGAAAGCCTTCCGTCTTTTTTAACCAAAAATTCCTAGTTTTACAAAAGCTTTTTTTTTTTTTAAAACCAATTTTCACTTTTATTTTGGACCACCGAAGTCCATGAAAATACTGATTATATTATGAAAATCCGATATGTTCCATTAGGTAGAAGATTTTATGTTAATAATAAATTAGTCTAAGTGTAAATGTGAGGCAGTCTATTAAACTAAGGCAACGTAATGGAAGACATACACATGCATGCATGTCATATGCATACATTGGTGATTGAGTCTGGATAGAGAGATGGCGGCTTGGCAAACTGGGCCACTCAGTACCAAGACACCATCTCTATTTATTGCTTTTTTCGGTCCTCCTGTCCCCAATATTTACCCTATTTGCCCAGAAAACTATTAAGTTAATTTTTGCTCCGATTTTCACCTTTTTTTTAATTTTTGTAGTAAGCACTGATAAGTTCCTAGGAAACTTTAAACAAACTAAAAAGCTAAAATGAAGGGCCTCACCCATAAGTTAGCTGTACCATTTAATCAGGAAAAACACAAAAAGAAAATACTGTACAACATGCACGTGGCCATGTTAACAGAAGTAAACTAGTAACTGTAAATGTCTTAATTTTCAATGCTTGATGCCTAAACCTTAATGATGCATTAATACTAGTACACACATGTGCACATGCACACACAGAAGCACACATTACCTAGCATAACTCTCTCGTGCAACTAAACACACACACACACACACGAACTCCATCCCTTAGCCCAAACATTTTGAGTATTCAAAGTGATTTGTTACATGCAGAGTAATATACTAACGAAGCTCAATGTAACTGGGATAACATGGCTTTAGAAAAGGTTACTCTGACCCTAAGGCAGCTTTTATCTCTATTTCGGGCTCCAAGACGGGGTTTTGGGGCAGAGTTAACTGCTCAGAACTCTCTCCCTCTCTTCATCCCCCGCTGCTGCCTCCCACACCACCTCCCCCTTTACCCATGAATGTTGTCCTGGTCCATGGTCTTCCTGCCACACACACTCCTTCCTCCTGGCACAGCAGCTCCAACATGCCTCCCGCAAATACTTTATAGCTTGAAGGGTTAGAATTCTTCAAGATCAGCCAGTGTTCAAAGGGAAACACCAGTATCAAGCCTCCCATTCTGTCTCAAAAACCAGTTTGATAAACTGTAACCTGCACATGGGTAATGCACGCAAGTTAAAGCACATTAAACCCCCATGTGGATGCTCTCATTCAGAAGTAAAGTGGCCTTAGTACACTGTAACTTATTCCTCCTCAGATTGGGTTACGGCAAACTAAGGACACAACTTCTGAATTAGAGCTTCCAAATGGGGGTTTAATGCAGGGCCGCCCAGAGGGGGGGACAAGTGGGGCAATTTGCCCCAGGCCCCGGGCCCCGCAGGGCCCCCGCGAGCCCTGGCCGAGAATCCCTTTCCTCACCTGGCAATGCTCCGAGTCTGCGGCGGCGGCATTTCAGCGACAGGGGGCCCTTCAGTCACTCCGGTTCTTTGACGGCATTTCGGTGGCGGGGGGCCCTTCAGTGCTGCCGAAGACGTGGAGCGACTGAAGGGCCCCCCACCGCCGAAATGCTACCGCCGCAGACTCAGAGCGCTGCCCGGTAAGTACAAGCTCCCCCGCTTTGCCCCAGGCCCCCTGAATCCTCTGGGCAGCCCTGGTTTAATGTGTTTTAACTTGCGTGCATTACCCATGTAGCTAACCCCTTACACTACTATGATCTCACAAACTAAGCTGAGTTGGTCCTGGAGAGTAGCGGAATAGGAACGCTCTCAGGAAGCCTACATGCAGCAGAGTGTGGTGATAACTTGGTAGAGGATGTTCTTCACTCTGAAGCTGTTCACATGAGCATTTTCAGCTGATCTTGCAAAGGGTGTCAGATATTTGCTCTCAGTTAACCCCATGGTCCTTTCAACTGGTGTTAAACATTATTATCCTAATGGGGTGGATAGAGTCCCCTGAGTTCAAAATAGTCATAGAAAAGCATGCTTGATGTGGTGTTTTCTGATCAGCTCAGTCAGACTTTTATATAAAGGGTAGTGGAACTCAGCTGATCTTCTCCATCATAGGAAAACATGGGGACCCATGTTTGTCATCCATTGTCAAACACAGACTGAAAATCTGAGAAAAGACTCAACCCAAGTTAATACTGAAGTCATACCTCAACACTGTGCGGTCAACTTGATTAATAATCTATCCAAAGTTTCCTTGCTCTTTCCCTCTGGTCCTAAAGCATTGTGCAATACAGCAGAACTTCAGATTTACGAACACCTCAGGAATGGAGATTGTTCATAACTCTAAAATGTTCGTAACTCTGAACAAAACATTATGGTTGTTCTTTCAAAAGTTTACAACTGAACATTGACTTAATATAGTTTTGAAACTTTACTATGGAGAAGAAAAATGCTGCTTTCCCTTTATTTTTTTAGTAGCTTATGTTTAACAGTATGTTATTTGCTTTTTTCCCCCCTTCTTCTTCTTCGTCTTTGCTGCTGCCTGATTGTGTATTTCTAGTTCCAAAAGAGGTGTGTGGTTGATTGGTCAGTTTGTAATTCTGGTGTTTGTAACTCTGAGGTTCTACTGTATTCCCATGCTCTGTTACACAAATACTGTGTCCCATCCAAAACATGGCTGCATGTCCAATGACTGGTGAATTAACGGCCTATTCAGCACTTTCAAATACTACGAAAGGCATGAAAAATGCGTTAATCATGACTGAGTTCTCTTATTGCAGACAACAGTACTTGTTTTATCCATGTTTAAGAGATCAAATCCTCTTTTCGCTCAAAGATTTCCAAATTCCCTAATACATCTGAGAAAAATCCTATTCTGCATGAAGTAATCCCCCTAGAGTTTAAAGGTGGGATTTTCAAAAATGCTCAGCATTTCATTGATTTCAATGGGAGCGAGTCAGGCCAGTGAAGAGAGCTTTTGAAAATCCCACCTTAAATTAATGAATGAAACAAGCCCAATTCTTCTGGTCTCAAATGATTTTTCAGAGCCGCAGGAAGATTAGTATTTTTCAAAGCCAAGAACAGATCAGTATTAAACAAATTCAATTGACTGAGTCCTTGGTAAACTGAATGCTTTTTTAATTAGATGCCCAGTGCTGATGACTAAGTTTGGTATAAATTAAAACAAACTTTCTAATTTAAAAATCCATCCCATAGATCCACAGTTTGTTTGCCACCCTTACTGTCTTCCCGTCATGCCTAGTTTTACGTACTGCAGATACACAAGATACCTATGCAACTATTTTGTTCCCTGCAGACACACATCAGTGGAAAAGATGTTATTTCTGTCACATCAGAAAATGGATGATGTTTATTCATTTTGTCTGCTGGATGCGGGTGCAATACACTAAGAGCTGCTCACTGTACCGTTACTGGCTAGCTGCACTCTGATTTTAGCTTGGAAAAATAAGACTTCTATACTCCATCCACAGAACAGCAGCTTTTCCACGTAAGAAAAACCCTTTAAAAATGTCACACTGTACTTTTATGAACAATTCGACTGGTCCTTTTTTATTTGTGTAACTTGCAGCTGTAAATAAGGATCAACAGTTAGGTTCTCTGTTGGCCATCGTTACAAGGAGAATTATCTGTCTGCTCCACACAAACCTGATAGCTTATTTTTTTAAAACAATTGTACGACATATCAGACAGTTTTTCAGACATAAGGAAGACTGAATTCCAATTTGCCCATCCGCTTATACATGGAGGAAAATCACTATAGCAACCAAGGAACACATCAGGACAGAGTCATTCAAAAGCATTCTATACTGGGAGCTGCACCTTCACATTCCTTACTTCAAACTGCCTCAGTGATTTTTAATTTATTTGATGGGATCAGGGCAAGACATAACAACATATTGTAAAAATTTGCTAGTGCTTGGAGGCCATTTACCAGTAGACCGAGGGAGTGTGACAAATTTAAGGGATTTACTGAGAAAAACTGCACTCCAGCAGGTGTTAAGTACAGTAAGTAACTAATTATATTTTAGTATCTGAAATAATAACAAACAACAATAAAAGGACGTGACATCTTGGCAGCCTCACCAAGACCCAGTTGTGAGCAGAGCTGGTTGAAAAGTGGAGACGTTTTCTATGAAAATCTTTTCCCATTTTTGCCAAAATGTCAAACTTCAAGAAATTCTCCAAAATGTTCTTGCTCTTGTGTTGAGCCTGGAAGTCAAACTGAAGCAAACAGAACAAACCCAAGACTATGTACGTGTGATAAGAATCAGAAAGTGAGAGCAAGAAACAACCCTCCCTTCTGGTTGGCTTATCAAATTCACACTTACCTCTAAATTATCTGATAACAGATCAAATGAGCATTTCACATGGGTTTATCCAACAAATTAAGGGGAGAAACTAATGAAAACAAAGACAGCTCTGGTAAGGTTATATTAATCCCTCCATGAGAATGCTCTCTGCAATATTTATAAGTCCTCTGTTGGTGCTGCACAATAAGAGAGTGAAGGTTCAGGTGCATAAATAAATCTGACCATATGGACAGTCCCAATTCAGGAACAGCATGTGTCCAGTTTTTAAATCCTCAGGGAAGTCTTCCCAAAGCAAAAGGATGTTAAAAGGCAGAATGTGGAAAGTTGCAGACCCAAGCAGATCCCTTATATACAATGAATACTACATTGTTTTTAGTTGGCTGGACCATGGTTGGAACATGGAATAGCCTTACACTTTCACAAGCAGAGCGTACCTTCTACCTCTCACCCCCCCAAAATCTGCAAGAGTTTCAGCATTGCCAAATGGTCATTAAATAGGTTGGGGCCTGTTACCTGAGAAACCCAAGATGCACCACTACAACAACTGTGATCAGCAGAAACATTTAAGGTGGAGTCCCCTTGCTTTAAGTAGGATGGACTGCTGGCAGTGCATTCTCCATGAGAAACGTTTGGCTCTGGCATTTGCTACCCCTTTGGCTCACCAGAGGCAAATTGATTACCTTTCCAAACACGCCATAAAGTCCATTTTCTCTCATTGGCAGAATCATGGGAAGGGACTGAACAGATGAGTTGATCAAGTGGACAAGGAATGTCTGAAGGAAGGGTTTAAGATCAAATATAATATATACAGAGAAAGATTGATTGTGCTTTTTAATCTCTCAAGCATTGCAAGACTTCAGTTTATTAAATGAAGTGTCACTATGCAGCATCATAACTAATTTCTTCATAGGAATCTTTCTAGCTTAGTCCTACATATAATAACTTAGTCTCAATGTCAGCAAGAGTTACTATCATTCACATACAATGCCAAGTTTTTGAAAACTTTTCCAACACTAACCCACCATCCCCCCTCCAGGTGGAAGACAGACTGCTTCACAGTGAGGAAAGGTAATTTTTGAGTTCAGCCATTTCTGAGTTGTGTGTAAGAAGCGCCTTTTAAAGGATATTTTCTACTTGAGCTTTTTTAAAGTGATCAATTTTTTAAAACCTATTTTTGCTAGAATACACTTTGAATAACATGCCCTGAAAATTTTGATATTTAATTAAAACAAACCATATATACAACAATCACCACATCGAAGGAATGGGTCAGGATTTTAAACAGATTATAAAAATAACCCACAAACAATACATCAACAGAAAAGGAACAGATTAAAAACTACACAGAACCCAATATGCAAATTACAACAACTTCATCCTTATCTGAAAACTTGTCCTATATCAACCCCTATAATGTTGATTACAATTTAGATTAATGCTTTTGATTTTATGATGGGGGAAGATTCAAAATGAAATATTTCATTTTTCAATTGACATTTCAAAATGAAACATCTCATTTTGAAACATACTTCAAAACTGTCCACTTTTTCCACTTCAACATTTCCAAACTGAAACTTTTCAGAATTTTTCATTTTGCAAAAACTTTTTGCTATTTTGACTTTTCAATCCAAATCAGAATGGAAAGTAATTTCAAAAAGTTAGACTTTCCCATGAAAGGGAAAAACTGTTTCCCAAACAGATACTTATTTGGCTCTCACCGGTATAGCATCTGAGTGCCTCCCAAGACACTCTCTCTCCATTCACTGCCTTTAGGAGTATCATAAAATGAAGTAGAGAGATGGCAATTTCCTTCTGGGCATCTATAGGGATTTATTTTAATTTCTAGTATGCCCATCACCATGCTCACAATGGGCAATGCTAACCCTCCCCAATTAGTCACCCAACAGGAAGAGAAGAAGAAAAAACAGGGAAGTGGTTATATGAGTCAAAATGAAGGCATTGTCTATCTGATTTGGGCTTGACTAAAACAGGAGCTTTACTACTAGCACATTAAAAATGGAGAGCTGGCTGCGTGCATACAATTCTAAATCATCAGCCTCGTTCCCCAGGGGGCTTATATACAGTCAGTGACAGACGGGGTGTAGTGCTGCTGGAGTAGTCCGGAGTGTTTATCCGGCACCTGAAATCCAGGACAGAGCAGCCCACTGGCACTCCACCTGGTGCATGGGGTTGCAACGCCATTCCCATTTGACCCGGCCATCCGTCCGTCAGGACAGGGAACAGCCTGACCAAATTTGAGCAAGTGCCATTGCGACCTGGCATGCAGGGTTGCAGTTTCACTCAGGTTTGGCCTAGCTGCTCCATCACCCCTGGCCACCCCCCTGCCTCCACCAAACTGGACTGGCACGGTGACCCCATGTGCAAGGCTGTAATGCCACTCATCACTCAAATTTGGCCTGTGCTGTGTGTGTTAGCTGGGTGATGGGAGCTAACGAAGCTGCTGGGTGGTTGCGGTTGAGAGGAGCCCTCTAACCTGGGACAGAAGCAGAGTGCTGAGCCAGGGATGGTGAATGGCTGGTGAATGGCCAGGAAAGTCCCAGGAGTAGTGGGTGAGCAGCAGAGGGGAGAGTTGTCGATGGGCTAAGGAGTGAATGGGGAGTGTTGAAGGCCTGTGGGATGAGGGACTGGAGGGCAGGGGGGCTGCAATGAACAGGATGTGTGTCACAGCTGCTGGGATGTGTCAGTAGGCTGTCAGGGTAAGTGGGGGCTGGTGGAAAACCATTGTCACCCTGGTCTGATTAGCCAGTCAAATCAGGTTTATGGAGTAGCTCAAAAGTAGCTGGAGCAAACCAGTGAATCTTGCCCTCATATGAAGTTTGCAGAGAATATGAATGTTGTAAAGACAGTATTTTACATGTGCTGCCAATGGGCTTTTTGACTAACGACATGTGTGCTTTGCTACCTAGCTTAAAGTTTGGAAAATAAAAGCTGAGTTATGTGCGTTTCATGTTGAGACGTATGTGTATTTATTACAAATGCATGAAGGCTCACAATTGCTGTTGTGCAGATTTTCAATTAGATAAAATTTCTTGGTAAAACGTTAGCCTCCAAAATCTAAACTACCTTGTGTCACTGTAAGACAAAGCACCCATATTCAAACCCTATCGCACGTGACAGAATTACTAACTTGAGATCCCTTCTACAGGGCTCCTACATTATAAAATTTTGCACTACATCACTGCTGATAGAAGTAGTGAAGGAAACCCATTTAAACAAAACAGTGATGGCAGCAAGATTGGCTTAGGTACCAGACCATTATGGATGATCAATCTCAAGTAACAATACTGAAATCTGCAGTACCAAAGGGATTCTCTGCCATTAACGGATCATTCTTTAGTTGTCCATTTGTGAGTTTCTTCAACTTTCCTCTGAAACATCAAGTACTGGTGACATGCCACTGTATTAGATGGATCACTGATCCGATTCAATAGGCCAGTTCCTATATTCTGTACAACTGAAAATGAAGTTTTAATACAATCTAGCATTTTGACAGTTTTAATTAAATGGTAGTGGCAAAGTGGCTGAAAAGCAACCAATAATGAGCTATGTTCCACTAGTTAAATAGAAGATAAGGGCCAAAATACAGCAAAATTGTTCTACAATGAAATGAGTTATCATTAGACATAGTTTTGGAGAAGGGTTACCTCAGGAAGTGCTTCATTGTGGTGGCTTTGATGTTCCAGACACGCAATCCTTCTCAACCGATCACAGATAAAATTGTTCTCGCAGAAATAACTGATGCTGTAGAAAAAAATTAGACATATTTACTAACAGAGATATAATAGTGTCTCAACATTCTCAGTTGTCAATGTATTTTTTTCTACATACCTCCTGCAATTATTTTAAGAATTCTAATTCCAACAAAAATAGTAAGTTTATGTTCAAGTCCTCAGCCTGAAATCTCACATATACTACTTTGCTCTATGCCTTTCTTTTTCAGATTACAGATTTTCTTAGATAAAGCCCAGGACTAAGAGCAAGAATGTCTGGATTCCCAACAAAAACTCTTTCATAGACTTCCTTGGAACTTGGGAAGTTGCAACATCCTCCCCATTTGTATCTGCAAAAAAACATGCACCTAACCTCACATGGGCATTGTAAGCCTCTATTCTTAAGCATCTGTAGCAGTATTTGAAGATCCTCAGATGAAAAGCACTAAATAAGTGCAAAGCATTATGACTGGATCCTGATTTGAGACATACATGGGAGACACAAGACAGGTAATTAACCTTGCAGGCACCAAGATCCCTGAGGTGATATGTTTGCTGTCTTGCAATTTATTTCCTCACATTTTAATCAGCATCTCCACTAGACTCTTCTAAGATGGGCAAGCCTAGTTAAGTTCCATTGTGATTACCAGTTAGCTGAAAGCAGTGGGTGGAATTCAGATAAGAAGTCTGTTTCTGGGAAGCAAGCCTGTGCACTACAGATTTCTGGGACTCTCCCCAGCAACCTCTTTTCTCCTTAAGATTCTAAAATGTAGCATTGTTTTCACCCTGAAATAATACTTCTAATAAGATGTAGAATTCAACTATCAATTTTACACAGCAAAATACTCAAAAGGATCAATAAAACATCTCCTATTTACCACCTTTCATCCAGGAGGATCCAAAAGCACTTTATAGACTTCAAATATAGGGACCATTCATCCATTACCGAAAGGGAACCGCCAACAGGGTGGCACATTCTGTGCCAGTAATAACTACATCACAGTTTTTAAAAGGCAGAGGAAGCAAAAATGTCTAAAAAAAAATATCTAATTACCTACAAGCCAGATTTTCAAAAGAACTCAGTTCTCATTTAGGCTTCTGATTAAAGGCCAGATTTTCACACAATTGGGCACCCAATATTTTGAAGAGTTCAGCATCCTTTTGAAAATCTTGCAACTTATTTTGGGGCTCGAAGGGAAGCTGAACCTTGGAAAATCTGACCCCATGTACTTTTGCAGGACCAAATGATACTGCTAATCTGATGCAAACTTCCCCCTCCCCCACTCCCCTTCTTCCACCTAGTAATCATTTTCCTTTCCTCTTTCTGACATCTCTGAACATTATACTGTCACCTGCTGCAAAGAAAAGATCAAGTGCTCCATTTATAAAAACACAGCTATCCGGTTGGATCACATCATGCTGCTCGCTAAAAATATATAATCCCTAAACTGTGAAAGCTTCAGTCCATTTAGATTGTTTTTGACTGGCTGAATCATGCTGCTGTCCCCTGAATACAGCTGTAATTGCTACTGGCTGCTGTGACACCTGCTTGAAAGGATGGACAGAGGCTAACAACAAACTCTGGTTCATTAATGAATACAGCAGGCAGGCTTCTAATGCTCCCTAGAGAAGCTTTTGATGTTCCTTAGACAATATCAAGTGCAGGTGAAATGGGAGGAGAAGGGCAAAGACTGGAGGGGACATAAACTGCCTCCCCCCCCCCCTCCATTTTCTGTCTAAAGATATGATTTGTACAGCATTCTCACTGCTGGGTCTGAGCACGAGATAAATGAAACAGCCTTTAGTCTTAAAATAATTCTGACCCTTAATGACAGTAGGAGCAGGAACAGGACACAATCTAGGCCCTCTACTGGCTGTCATACACCACCCCTTGCTAAGCATATATGTTGCCCTCTGAGCATCCCCAATCTGTTCCTTCTTGAACCTCGTCAGTGAAGGAGCTTCCTGTTGGAGACTGTACTTCTCTGTTACCAGAGCTCCAGATGGCAGACCAAATGCACTTATGATTCTGCACCCAAAAATTCAGAGCTGCAGTGCTAGGAATCATTAGTATTATGGGTTTGTGAAACCTTCTGTCCTCATGGGTCTCAAGGTCAGGTTCTGTGGAAAAAACAGAGCTGGTCTGAAGTTTTTGAAAAGTTTATAATTAAAAGTTGGTCTGTTTCAAAAAGTGGTTTTTAAAAGGTCAATACTGGTTTGGGGGTTGTTTTTCTTCCATTTTTCATACCAAAGTTACTATTTTAAAAGCAAATATCTCAACAACATGTGTTTATGAAAAACTCAGTTTTGGCAAATGAAAAATGTTGATAATTAGGGCCTTACCAAATTCACAATCCATTTTGGTCAATTTCATGGTCATAGGATTTTAAAAATAGTTAATTTCATGATTTCAGCTATTTAAATCTGAAATTTCATGGTGTTGTAATTATAGGGGTCCTGACCCAAAAAGGAGTTGGGGAGGGTCACAAGGTTACTGTGTGTGGGGGGGAGGGGGGGCGGGTGTCGCAGTACTGCTACCCTTACTTCTGTGCTACTGCTGGCAGCAGTGCTGCCTTCAGACCTGGGCAACTGGAGAGCAGTGGCTGCTGGCCGGGAGCCCAGTTCTGAAGGCAGAGCCACTGCCAGCAGCAGAAGTAAGGGTGGCAACCGTGGCATGGTATGGTATTGCCACCCTTACTTCTGCACTGCTGCTGGCAGGGCGCTGCCTTCAGAGCTGGGCGCCTGGCCAACATCGCCACTCTCTGGCCGCTGAGCTCTGAAGGCAAAGCAGAAGTAAGGGTGGCAATACCGCACTCACTCTAAAATAACCTTGTGACCCCCCTGAAACTCCCTTTTGGACAGGATGCCCAATTTGAGAAACGCTGGTCTCCCCTGTGAAATCTGTATAATATAGGATTTAAAAAAAAAACAGATTTCACAGTCCATGACACATTTTTCATGGCCGTAAATTTGGTAGGGCCCTATTGATAATGCTTTAGATCAGTGTTTCTCAAACTGGGGTCCACGGACCCTTGGGGGTTCCCGAGGGTACCCCCGGGGGTCCATGGGTCCCGCTGATCAACTCCTCTCCCTGCCTCCCAGAGCCTTCTGCACGCTAAAAGTCCGGCGGCGCAGCAGGGCTAAGGCAGGCTTCCTACCTACCCTGGCTTTTCAACATTCCCGGAAGTGGCCGGCACGTTCCTGCGGCCCCTGGGGGTTGGGTGGCCAGGGGGTCTCCGTGCGCTGCCCCCACCCTGAGCACCAACTCCACAGCTCCCATTGGCTGGGAACTATGGCCCATGGGAGCTGCGGGAGCGGTGCCTGCGGCGAGGGGCAGCGAGCGGATACCATCTGGCCCCCCACCTAGGAGCCACTGTCAGAGGGATGTGCCAGTCGCTTTCGGGAGCTGCCCAAGGTAAGCACCTCCCGGCCAGGGCTCACACCCCATCCAACGCCAGCCCAGAGCCCGCACCCCGTCCCGTGCCCAAACTTCTTCCCAGAGCCCATACCCCCTCCTACACCCCAACCCCCTGCGGCAGCCTGGTGAAAGTGGGTGAGAGTGGGGGAGAGCAAGCAGGGGCGGGGCCTCAGAGAAGGGGCAGGGCCAGGCCTGAGCAGGGGGGCGTGGGGATCCCCAAATTTTTTTAAATCAAAATGGGGGTCCTTGGGTTGCTAAAGTTTCAGAACTGTTGCTTTAGATAAAAATGTCTAAAAACTTAAAAATCGGTCCACTTAGAATCATTTGAAACTTAAATGGCTTTGAAATTGCTCACAAAACTAGCTTTTTTCTTTTTTAAACCAGTTCTAGAAAAAAAGAAGAAAGGTTAGGACTGAAATTCTACCCCCATTGATGTCAATGGCAAACTCTCATTGACTTCACTAGGTCCAAGATTTCACCCTAGGAACTTTAAAAAGCTAGTCCCCAAATGCATAGATCTGGCCCAACACTAAGTATGGGAAGCCTTTGGTGTGAATGAGATGGCAGCAAAGGCTACTGCCTCAAGGATGCACATCTATTGCTCTTCTTGGCTACAGGCAGGCAGCCAGACTCCACCCAAATGGCCAAAGAAAGCAGAGCTCGTAGAGCAGTGGGTCTCAAACTTTTTTTTACTGGCGACCCCTTTCACACAGCAAGCCTCTGAATGTGACCCCCTAATAAATTAAACACACATTAAAATATATTTAACACCATTATAAATGCTGGAGGCAAGTGAGGTTTGGGGGTGGAGGTTGACAGCTCGCGACCCCCCAGGTAATAACCTTGCGACCCCCTGAGGGGTCCCAACCCCCAGTTTGAGAACCCCTGTGGTAAAGGGTCTTTCAGCAGAGGAGTGTCTTGGTCCTGAGTCCCATCTCCCATGTAGGTGTAACAACTTACTGTGATTGGCGGGTAGTATCCATACTCAGCATGGGATGGCCAGTCAGGGACCCAGACTTTCCTATTGCTGCCCTCAAGCAAGTTAACCCACCCCCATGACACTAAGACCTAAAAGACTGCCGCCACCACACCCATGCTGGGAAACTAGGTCTGGGGCTAAGAGTTCTGTAAAATGGTATCTTCAGAGAAGTAGAATTACAAAGTATCATAGAATCATAAAATATCAGGGTTGGAAGGGACCTCAGGAGGTCATCTAGTTCAACCCCCTGCTCAAAGCAGGACCAATCTCCAACTAAATCATTCCGGCCAGGGCTTTGTCAAGCCTGACCTTAAAAACCTCTGAAGAAGGAGATTCCACCACCTCCCTAGGTAACCCATTCCAGTGCTTCACCACCCTCCTAGTGAAAAAGTTTTTCCTAATATCCAACCTAGACCTCCCCCACTGCAACTTGAGACCATTACTCCTTGTTCTGTCATCTGCTACCACTGAGAACAGTCTATATCCATCCTCTCTGGAACCCCCTTTCAGGTAGTTGAGAGCAGCTATCAAATCCCCCCTCATTCTTCTCTTCTGCAGACTAAACAATCCCAGTTCCCTCAGCCTCTCCTCATAAGTCATGTGCTCCAGCCCCCAATCAGTAGTTTTCCTCTTATCTAGATCACCCCCTTAAATGCTGTTCTTTTTGAGGAGCCCAGTAGAATTCACTTCTAGAAAGTGGTTTCTTACACTGCAGGAAGACGTACCTGGCCTTAACTGGATACATACTAGGCTATTCATGAAATTACAACAAATTAGAACAGTCAGAACTATCCCCTTATGATTTCTTTTCGCCCAGAATCTTTATAATGCATTTCCACAAAAGTGTAACAACTCAATAGTATATCATCTGCTTCCAGAAAAACTAACATGGCAATGATTTTTTAAAAAGCCACAGACCATGATTTTAACTAAAGTATGCTACTTATGAACAATGTGATTCAATTAGCTTGAAACATTTCAGCTAAACCTAATTCTATATTTGGGAAAGTGTCCTGCGATAGTGAAAGAGACTCAGCTTGTGGTCTCCTGTTTTCTGATCAAAAAGGTATCAGAAGGAAATTGATAATTTCTCTTTAAGTTGGTTGCCTGTAAGTCAAGAATGCTTACATTTGTGTCTTTCTGTGCCAAAAAAGGAAACAAAAACCTTCATGGGTGGTAGGGTACAAGGGCAGCACACACTACCAGATTTGTTGGAAGATCCAGAGAGAAGAAAATGCTATAAATAAAGGTTTACAGCACATCTTGGATTAGCAGCAATGAGACACTTTTTAAAGAAAAAAATATTGTTTATAGCAAATATTGACTTTTAGCTCTTAAATGATTCTTACGGTTGATTATATCTTGCCATGCTAGATGGAAACCAACAGCAATGTGAAAGGTTAAGATTGCTAGAGGCAGAGATAAATCAAAGGTAAACTGCTAGATTTCACATCTTAATTCTAAAGTTGTGGTTTTGTTTAAGAAAGAAAAGGAAACAAAACAAAACAAAAAAAGAAGGTCCCCTAGGCACAACTGAAGAAAGAAAATCACCCTATTCAAATAAAATTTAATTTCACAAAGAAAAAGAGAAAACCAAGGCAGTTTTGTTTGTTTCACAGAGGCCTAAGCATGCATTTGACTAGCGAACTCATCTGACTCACTAATGCTTATTGTAGAGTTTGAGTCATAAGAAAGCATCAATGCTGAAAATGCAGTGTACTGATAATACACAGGTGACCCATGATGACGAAATAGAGGTGACTCCACATCATTAGAAAACCTGTAATTGTTGCTGGTCCCTTTTTTAAAAATGGGATGTAGATAATCAGCAGAAATCACATCATTTGTTGTTGAAACTGCCTCGCTAAAGAAAATATGGGAATTGTACAAGGTTTTTGTTTGTTTTGGTTTTGAGAGTCAGCCATTTTAGAATCTCCAGAATCTAAACTTTTTCATTTAAAAAGTATTAAGTCTAGTCCTTATGGTTGCAAAGTAACTGTCACATCATGAACTGAGTTTAACCAACACAATGATCTCTGCCTCAGACATGGTCTACACTAGCAAATTAGTCAGTTTAAAGGCATCAGTCAGGGGTGTGAAAAATCCACACCTCCCTGAATGGCATAGTTAAGCTGACCTAAGTACCCATGTAGACAGTGCTAGGTCAATGGAAAAATTCTTCCATCAACCTAGCTACTGCTTCTCAGGGAAGTGGATTACCTACGCCAACGGGAGAACTCCCACTCCTCCCATTGGCGTAGGTAGTGTCTACACTGAAATGCTGCAGCAGCGCAGCTCTGCTGCTGTAGCATTTTAAGTGCAGGCAAGCCCTCTGTCTGCAGACAGTCTGGAGCAATATCTGTAAAAGGTGTGATGCCCCTCATTCACCTCAACAGTGTTTGTGAGGAAGGGTTGTCCATTGGTTAGAGTGCTAGCCTAGGTTGAGGGAGACCTACGTTCAATTTCTGCTCTGCCATAAACATCCTTTGACACCCTGGGCAAGTCACTTCATCTTTCCAGGCCTCCATTCCCCATCTGTAAAATGGGGATAACAGCACTTCCCTGCCTCACAGGGGCGTTGCAAGGATAAATATGTTAGAGATTGTGAAGCATTCAGATACAATGGCAATGGGGCAATGCAATTACCTTAGATAGTTACATAACTGAAACCTAATGATGTTAGTGCAGCAGTTCTCAAACTAAAAGCGACCGAATTCTAGGGTTTCCTGAGAGCTTTGACAATTCCTAGTACACAGCAGTTTATGGGGATGACAAACACTGGCATCCTTCTGATAACCATGGGTCAAAGGGCCAAATGCATCCCTGGTGTAACTCAGTTGAATTCAATGGAATTATACAAAGGAAAAGTTTTTACTAGTATCTTCTGTGAGGTTTGCTTGGAGCAAACAGGATTAAATTAACCATTCGATTAGCACAACGCTGAACAAGTTGCCAGTCAATAAGCACTTTAATTGGCTTCACACTGATTTTGGGTAACAATTGACATGAACGTCTAAGTCTTACGAAAGAGATGCAACCAGACAACGCAGGACAGCCCTTTGAGGCAAAAGGAAGATAATGCAGCCGTACCATCTAGAAATTCAGGGAAACTCCAACATGATTCATATTGATTGAGCAGAAATCCTTCCTGTGGTGAAAAGCTCTCCTACCATCGCATCCAGATGGCTTTTGTGGTAGTGACAACTTTACCTTGATGCTACAGAGGCAGACAAGCTGAAAAGGGGTGTGTGAGAGAAAACTATCCTTGTGTTAACATTTCAAGGAGTCAAACTACTGCAGCAGGACCCAGGATATACCTTACTCCAGTAAAGTGAGCCAGTATACAACAGTTCAGCAGAAGGATGGCACAGAGGAGCGTTATTTTTGTGAAGCACTGAGATCCTGTGATGGAAAGTGTTATATAAGTGCTAACTATTTATTACAGTCCCTCTGTGGATTGCAGGACCCCAGACACAGCTAATGAGCAATACAATGAACTTCTCCTGATGAGTCTGCAGTTGAGCTGACTCAGAAATGAGAAACAGTTATTTAGGAAATTCTATGGCCTATTGATTTGGCTCCTACTTGATGCTCAACGAACTGTTCTGCATGCTGAGGAAACCGGAACAATTCTGTGTGTACGTATGTGACCTTGCTGGGAGCCCTGACTGTCTGCACAATGCACAGCAAAGCACATTTTATGGATTACAGTGTAGAGCAAGCTCTATGTGTTTTAACAGGGTTTGAAAGAGATCTATATGCCTATGGTGAGTAGGAAGTTTTCCCAAGCAAGTGCTTTCAACTTCTGCAGCCAGTAAGCTTTAATTTTATTTTAAAAGTTTGTAGATTGTAAAGCAAACATGCCAAATGTGAACCTGTTATAAACTGATTCAGGGGCAACTTCCCAAGGTTGCAAACAGGCTCAGTGCTTCTGCGGCTCCTGATCATTTCCCCAACCTGCAGCAGTCACCATAGTCTTGTCAGTTTTCACTGTCCCTATTCATAACCCTCTGACTAACCACTAACTGATGCGAATTAGGTCAATTTCACTCTTCTGCTGCTTGAGATCGCTCTGAGCAGCACCAGAGGCAGGCACTGAAGCTAGTGATGGAAGAAGAAAACCTGAACAAGGAAGCTATGAGCTGAGATGGGAACATTTACAGAGAGTAGCAGAAACAGCCCACCCTCACAGCAGCCAGGCAACTGAGGCCTCAGCGAGGCTTGAGGGGGGCTAAGGGCAGAGACAGAATACTTTGTCTCCACTGCAGAAAAAAGAAGGTTTTGGAGACCAAGAAAGAGATTCCAATCTATCGGTCAACTAACAGGCAGAGACTGATATGAAATACAAAGTCATCAAGCAGCATCAAGGAACAGCACCCTGGTAGGAAATCACACATCATACCCTTTTCCCAACAACTGGGAAAGGGGTATGTGGAAAGAAAGGGCTGTTTCTCATCAGGGTGTTATCTCTGGGCAATGACTATTCCCACTCCCACACCCCTCTTATGCTGTTAAGTGTCTGGTAAAATTTCCAAGCTACATGTGAGAGTTGGTGGTGGTTGGGGGGAGGGGGGGGGAATATAGTGTTGACAAATAGATTTTTCGTGTAAATAGAGTGAGGAAGGGGGCAAAGAACACAATATGGCAGCGGGAAGAGAATGCTGTAAGTGATTAAAGGGAGATACAAGATACACAACATGATCTACTGAAGGAAAGAAGAAGGGGAGTAAAATCAGGAAGAGTAAGAAGCTATAATTAAAGCAAGAGACAATCAGCAGTAAATGACTTTTTTTAAAAGTTCATTAAATAGAAAGTTGATGAAGCCTCCTGCTACAAGACAGGCCCAAAAAAGAAACCAACAGAACTCCACCGGCCATCACCTACAGTCCTCAGCTTAAACCTCTCCAACGCATCATCAGTGATCTACAACCCATCCTGGACAATGATCCCTCACTTTCACAGACCTTGGGAGGCAGGCCAGTCCTCGCCCACAGACAACCCGCCAACCTTAAGCATATTCTCACCAGCAACCACGCACCGCACCATCACAACTCTAACTCAGGAACCAACCCATGCAACAAACCTCGATGCCAACTCTGCCCACATATCTACACCAGCAACACCATCACAGGACCTAATCAGATCAGCTACAACATCACCGGCTCATTCACCTGCACGTCCACCAATGTTATATATGCCATCATGTGCCAGCAATGCCCCTCTGCTATGTACATTGGCCAAACTGGACAGTCACTACGCAAGAGGATAAATGGACACAAGTCAGATATCAGGAATGGCAATATACAAAAACCTGTAGGAGAACACTTTAACCTCCCTGGCCACACAATAGCAGATGTAAAGGTAGCCATCTTACAGCAAAAAAAACTTCAGGACCAGACTCCAAAGAGAAACTGCTGAGCTCCAGTTCATTTGCAAATTTGACACCATCAGATCAGGATTAAACAAAGACTGTGAATGGCTATCCAACTACAGAAGCAGTTTCTCCTCCCTTGGTGTTCACACCTCAACTGCTAGCAGAGCACCTCACCCTCCCTGATTGAACTAACCTCGTTATCTCCACACTGATTTATACCTGCCTCTGGAGATTTCCATTACTTGCATCTGAAGAAGTGAGGTTCTCACCCACGAAAGCTTATGCTCCCAATACTTCTGTTAGTCTTAAAGGTGCCACAGGACCCTCTGTTGCTTATTACCATTATATTACTCAAAATCCAATTGCACACAAAGACAACCATTACACTGCAAAGGATATGTAGGTGAAGATATTTTCAGCCCACCAGGTAGGTAGGCTCTGGGCAAAATTTTCAAGCTCCATCTTTTTATCACTTTACATAGTTGTATTTTCAACATTAGTTTCATGGGAGCAGTCACAGAAGCCCAAGTCTCCAGAAAATTTATGCCATCTTAGAGATTGTGACCTACGTGCTGAAGCTGACAGCGATAACCTTGGCAGGAGAAAGATCTTACGGTTGCATTGTAGCAAATGACGGCTGTGATCCTGCGTCTTTGTCATACTATGGAATGTGTCCTCTTGGACTGTGTATACAAACCAAATAATTTCTCCATAGAACATAGTAACACCGATGTAGAAGTTCCAGACATCACAAAAATAGGAGGGTAGAGTTTCTTATGAGCACCGTCACTTGTGAAAGAGAGGCTAACACGTCACAAATATCTGTAGGGAAAGTGATCTGGGCTTGTGTCACGGAGTCACCGAGCCGATGCTCTGGAACTACTCCATACAAAACCAGTCAGGACTCTGGTGTAGCATGCCTCCTCTCTCTGAGCATACGTCTCCAGGGCAAGAAACTTACACAGCTTTGACCTTCCTGGCTCTGATCTTGGAGCATTCAGCATCCCCTTCCACACCGTGTGCTTCCTGCACCAAGTCCGCCCGGGCTCGGCTCCTGGGGAAGCCAGAGGGACCTACACCCCAACTCCTGCAGTCAGCAGTGACTCTCAGCCAGCATGTAGAACAGAAGGGTTTATTAGTTGACAGGAACAATGTGTAGAACAGAGCCTGCTATCACAGAAATCAATTACTTTCAGCCAACTCCATCTTGGGGAGTCCTGGGCCAGACACCCTGGACTCCCTCCCTTCCAGTCCCCCACAGCAGACGGCCAGCTTCCAACGACCCGACCTCAGACACCCCAGTTGCTCCTCCTCCTTCTCTTTGTCTCGCTTCCTGGGGCAAAGAGTCACCTGGCCGCATTCCCCTATTGGGTCTCAGGTTACGAAGGGCACCGGTCAAAGCATACTTGCAGACAGCTGGTGCAGCCTCACCTGCCCCAGAGGTCTCAGCCAAAGTCACACACCCCTATTCTCACCACCGAGGTATTTGTGCAGCACACAGGGAAACTGAGGCACACACTGTATTCATGCAAAACAGTAAAACTCACATAGGCTCACATACAACATAAGGGAAAATCCCCATTTTGTCACAGCCTGATCGCCCCACAAAGTTTTACAATAGCTTATGTGATAATGTACATGACATGAGCGATGTTCCATCAGTTGCTCTTGTGGTGAGGAAACTCTGCAAGATGAAACTCACGAAATCCCCTCCCTTTCACTTGGATTTCCCCCACAGAAATGATTAGATGTCTCTTAGTTTGTAAGTTTCAGTTTCATTCTGCATACTGTGATTTTTTTTCTCTCTCTCTTTTTCATAGGAAGCAGCAATAGCTGTGCCATACAATCTGTATGTAACCCAATGAATGTTTCACTGCTACATTTCCCCTTCTGCACAATACAAACAAAGCTGAATAAGGTTTTTCATTTTATCTTTACCCAGTGCCGGGCGCGGTACAAACACAGAGTGATAGTTCTTGCCCCCAAGAACCCAGAATCTACACAGATAAGACAGGCAACGGGTGGAAGGAGAAACATGGCCACCTCACAAAGGCCCCTGGAGTTTTTGCGGAATGGTTTCCATACACAGTAGGTGCGTGGGAGGCTTGTTGTGAAGTCACTGTTCCCTTTTTAGCTCAAGCCCAGAGTTTAAAGGATATGGGGGTGAGCACAACTCCATATCTCCTGCTAGAAGCAAAGGGAGAGCTCCCCTTCTCCTCCCTGGCTTGGGCAAGCTGTGCTCCCCTCTCCTCTTTGGCTGGTACAATGAGAGTTCTCCTCACTCCCTTCCCCACACCAGCTCTCCTCACTTCTTCTCACTGTTGTCTGTGCTGGGGACTATCAAATCCCAAGAAATTAACAATGGGGGAAAATCTGCCCAAAGAAATAATGCTCTCAATTATGTTCCAAAGAACCAGAACCTGTTTCATTGCACACATCCAGGTCACCAATGTTATCGATACCTGCAGGAAACAGGGTAACTGAACAATGTCAGTTATCATCAGGGCTGTAGTTTTGTCAAGGTAAGTCTGGGGGAAAAGCTGACCTGTTTAGTATGATGATCGCCATGTCAGAGTCGTGGAAACTGAGAAGAACTTCCAAGAACTATAGGCACTGGTTTGTACCGAAAGTGTTTCCATTCTTAGCATGTGCCAGTCGTCCTTGTTGGCACTGTGATCATAAAGGATAGTTGACATAGAAGTTGCCACACTACACATGGATGTACTCTCATGACCAGAAACACGGTGGAGGAGGGTGAGAAGCACAGATCCCATAATTTTTCTTTTTCCATCATATTTGCATGCTTTTGTTTATGCAGGTAACGGATACCAAGTCCACTGAAGTCAATGCAAAGACTTCCATTAATGTCTTTGTATTTTGGAAATGGCCCACAAAGCAACCTGTTCCTAGGTAACTGTAATTCTTATTATCCGTCAGCTATAGCTGGTGAGACTGAGGTGCAGAGATTAAATGACTTGCCCAAGACTGCAGAGCAAATCCTGAGTTCTAATCCTGCTTCTTGCATGGAACTCCTGGCTCATAGCCCAGACCACAATCCCTTGGATGGTGCTGGCTCTTCATTAATTCATTGTTCATTCACAATTAATGCTTTCAGGAAGGAAGACATCAACTGGGGAAAACATAGCATGCCTGTGAAATTTAAACCTAAATAAAAAGGAACTGCACTAGTGATACCATTTACCTCTTACATAATACACGTAAACAAGTCTCTAATTACAGCCAATAGTATGTGTCTGTGTCTGAAGTCATTCAGTTTAGAGAAGAAAAAGAACACATATAGGATCCAGGTCATTCTATGTTCATGATGCTGCTCTGCTGTTCCTGGTTCATGCACCAGCAGAGCAGCATCATGAACATAGAATGACCTGGATCCTATATGTGTTAGGTTTAAATTTCACAGGCATGCTATGTTTTCCCCAGTTGACGTCTTCCTTCCCCAATCACCTCCATAAAAGCATTAATTGTGAATGAACAATGAATTAATGAAGAGCCAGCACCATCCAAGGGATTGTGGTCTGGGCTATGAGCCAGGAGTTCCATGCAAGAAGCAGGATTAGAATTCAGGATTTGCTCTGCAGCCTTGGGCAAGTCATTTAATCTCTGCACCTCAGTCTCACCAGCTATAGCTGATGGATAATAATAATTACAATTACCTACCTCACAGTGCTGTTGTGAGGATCAGCCAATAACAGTAAAGCACTTTAAGTACTGTAGCACTTGGAGGAAGGGAGATCATAGCTATAAGACTACAAGTGCAATTCATTTTGGGTGCAGAACCATGATTCCAGCACCCCTGTACCTGCTAGGCCCCCTTCAAGACAGTCCCACTCCTCCAAGCACCTCTAACAAGTCACAATTTCCCTCTCTTCATACAGCAAGTCTGCAAACCATCTTTTGAACCTTTCAGCTCCTTCTCATCACCTCCCTACACTACAAACTTTCTTCTCAGACCCTCATCGACCTACAACTCTTAGTGTTACCCTCACTAGCATCAGTTAGCCCCACTCTCCATCCTATTTCACCTAAGTCCAATCATCCACCTTCATTTTATTCACTCCCCATTTTGGATCTCCCCAAATCACCTGGTTTCCTTCCCAGCACTCTAGCAAGCCCTTTCACCCCATCCGGATTAGGACTCTCCTTCCTTCCATAAACTCCTGAAAATGTTCTGCTCTCCCTGGGCTTCTGGTCTTATGATGATCTATACCATCAAGCAACAAAGACTACGGAGGAGCATCAGACAAACCATCTTCTCAATGAGGCTTAGCAGACATTCATGAATGGTACAGAGACCAACTCTCCCAATGACACAGTGGGCATTTAGAACCAGTAGGCCTTGCTCTCCAGCCAGCCCAGATTTTAGTTTTTGCAATTTTCTGCTAGTGCTGCAAGTGGCCCATGGAGCAAATAAAGCTCTCCTGGGTCTGGTTTTGTGCATCTTATACCTCCTCTATATAATAAAGCAGGATCAGTGCCTGTCAAGGCTGGATCCCCACTTTGAACTTTAGGGTTCAAATGTAGGGGCCTGCATAAAAACTTCTAAGCTTATCTACCAGCTTAGCTTTGGTCCGCTGCCACCATCACAAGAATTCCCTCCCTGGGAAGCCTTGAGAAACCTTTCACCAATTCCCTGGTGAACACAGATCCAAACCCCCTTGGATCTTAAAACAAGGAGAAGTTAACCATCCCCCCTCCTTCCTTCCACCCTCCTTTCACCAACTCCTGGTGAATACAGATCCAAACCCCCTTGGATCTTAAAACAAGGAGAAATCAATCTGGTTCTTAAAAAAGAAGGCTTTTAATTAAAGAAAAAGGTAAAAATCATCTCTGTAAAATCAGTATGGAGAATAACTTTACAGGGTAATCAAACTTAAAGAGCTCAGAGGACCCCCCTCTGTCTTAGGTTCAAAGTACAGCAAACAAAGATACACACTCTGGTAAAAAGGTACATTTACAAGTTGAGAAAACAAAGTAAATCTAAGACGCCTTGCTGTCTTTTTACTTACTAGTTTGAAATAGGAGAGACTTGTTTAGAAAGATGGGGAGAACCTGGATTGATGTCTGGTCCCTCTCAGTCCCCAGAGCGAACCACTCGTTAAAACAAAGAGCACACACAAAAGCCTTTCCCCCCCCCAAGATTTGAAAGTATCTTGTCTCCTTATTGGTCCTTGGGTCAGGTGTCAGCCAGGTTACCCGAGCTTCTTAACCCTTTACAGGTAAAAGGATTTGGAGTCTCTGTACACAGAGAGCTGTTACCCTTCCCTTCATAGTTATGACAGTGCCAATAATGATTGCAGCGGGACCAGTGCTGATCACAGTTTCCTTTGAGTACAAACCTATTCTTAGCAGGTTTAGAATACAAGATGCTTAATTTGCCAGCAGCCACCTGGAACCTTGTATACCTTAGTGCTCCCACTACACCTGCTAGCAACAATGGGAATTTTAAAAGAAAAGAAAAGCTAGTGCAGCATAGCCTTGAAGTGCCATAGCTGAAGTATGGCTTAGCATTCTGGCTGTTAGCAGTACTAGTCTCATCAGGTTACGATTCTGTGGCAAGGACAATAGAAAAAGATCTTTTATCACTTAACAAAATTCTTTGCTACATAGAACTAAAGATAGTATCTATCTACTGAAATTTTGTAGAATACCTGTTCTGTGGGCTCTGACTCACAAAGGGTTAAGAGGCACTTTCTACATTGCTGACATGATAACTTTATATACAGACCTATTCCCTGAAATGCAACAAAGCTAGCAGGAAAGTTAGCAGTGTTTTGGGGGAAATCTGTAGCATTCATTCATATTCAACTGTTTCCCGAAGTTTTTTCTACAAATGGGTATTTGTCTTAAGGTGAAATACAACATCTCTGAAAAACAACTATCAGTTTCAGGCAAGAATCTAGATAGGCAATAAATAATCTATTCCAAAAGATGAAGTTGACAACCACACTTATCATTTCTAGCAACAGTTTTCACTGAAATATTACACCAACTCTAAAAACTAAGACATTAAATTAAAATATGTGGCATTGCATCTGGATTCTCCGTGCTTGGGTTAGAAATGTGACTATCCCAAAGATTTTTTTAAAGGTAACCACAGAAAGATGCTATGGTCTACTGTTATCACTGCTCCTAAGATCTCATTTATTTATCACCATGTAACAGGATGAAAAGCATGCAATACATCCTCACAGAAGTTACTACAAGTAGGCATCAGTGCTCAATTAAGCAAGATGAGCAGCACATGTACATTGAACCATTTCAACTATTCACGGCTGGACAAGTACACAAAATAGTTCTTTCACTGTGTAACCAGATGTTTGAAACAGGAGATGACAATAAGCCATCAGCAGTGCATCTGGGAAATATATGCTGTAGAGAAAGGAAATTTAACTTTATTTCCTCTATTTTATTTCTATGTTACTTCAGTTTTCTGCTCTCCAAAACAGTATCCCCAATTTAAAAGTGATCTCTGGGTTTACAACCACAAAAGCATGGAGATAAATAATTTCTCTCAAGCGTTTTCTAAAATGGCTCCTTTGTTTCAAATGCCTTTGTCACCAGAACTGTTTGTTATCTGAATGTTGAGCTGCTGGGACTCCACAGTAACAGTACTTCTCATCAATTATTGAATACACTGTGGCCTCTTTCCTCCAATACTTGTTTTAAAAAAGGCAGGAGGGGGCAAGGAAAAGGGTCGAGATTGGTGGGGGATATAAACTTGAAGATTAAAATTATGTTGATTCCAGAGCAAACTTTACAATGAATGGGGGTTTGCATGAGATAAGCACCCCAGGGGGCCGGATTCTGATCTCATAGCAGTATAATTCCATTGATTTCAGTGGAGTTATTCACAATGGTGCAATTGAGATCAAATCTGGCCTCAGGTGTTTCTCTCAGCTTTCCACCATATTGGCAACTCCACTTGTATTAGGATGGTTGTCAAACCATCTGCATGACACAAACACTGCAGAGCTGCAGAGCAAGGCACCTGGATATCTGCCCAGAATTTGCTATAGTCCCTCTCAGTGCTTTAGGATTTTTTGTTTGTGTGCTTAAGTGCAAGAAGCAACCTAATTTCTCTACCACATAAAATCCCACTGAAATCCAAAAGTCCAAAACGTCAAGGGACAAACTTTAACTCCAATGATTTTAATGACAGTTACTCAACTAAATTCCAAAAGAAAAGACGACGTTCATGCCAGTTCTGGAGGATTACGAATGTGTGTCACTGGGCTAGACACGGTCACTATAAAAACGTAGAGCATTCTACCAAGGATAAAAACAAAAGCCTCTTTTCTCCGGCACTTACCTTCGCTGGCTACTCCCTCTCCTGACAGCGACCTAGGAAAGGCGATATGGGTAGCTGTCCTGGCACGAAGGCAGGCTGTAACTACAGTCACCAGAGTCATCGGATAATCATAAGCTCAAAGAAACTGCTCCACACACTAGTGTTTACAGCCCTGCCACAAGCCTACAGCGATCACCGCTGCAGCAACCCCCCATTCCCGGCCCACGGAGCAGGCAGGGAAGCCGCTGCCCATCTGGCTGCGATGCGGATGGCACCGGGGTGCTGCCAGGCGAGACCCCGCACCCTCTGCGCCCCCGGAGCTCGCGCCTCTCCAGGATCAGATACACCGTCGCTAGGCGACCTGCACGGAGCTTGCTGCTGAGAGCAAAGAGCGGGAGGCGGCTGCTACCAGGCTACAGGATACACAATGCACCACGCCCGGGAGGCTGCACAACCATAACCGGGACGAAATGCAAAATGCGCGGGGGGCTGGGGGGGTGCACACTGTTGCTGGGTCTGTCTGGCAGGGCACCCTGCTGCCGGGCTCCGTCTAGGGCAGCGCGGCCGCGTGCAGGGGTGGGGGGGGGAATTTACAAGGCGCCCGTGCTGCTCCCTCACCTCTCTCCTGCCCGCGGCGGGTGCTACGGTCCCATAGCGCCGCAGAGCCTCCGCCGCTCGCCAGCCTCCCCCCGGCAGCTGCCGCAATGAGCCGCCGGTTCGGCTGCACCGGGAACAGGCGGCGCTGCTGGAATGTGGGTCAGCAGCCGCCGGGGCGCGGGGAGGGGCCGCGGGCGGGGAACAGGCTGCGGCTGCCACCTACTGGCGAGGGCGGAGGCGGCGGGGCTGAGAAAGGGGGTCAAGCGGCTGCGGTCCCTGTGTGCCCTGGGGCAGGCGGGACATTGCCCGGGGCCCCTGTGTGTGATGGGGAATGGCTGCCCTAGCACCCCCCTGGCAAAAGAAAAAGTAAAACTGACATGCCTTGAGGGAGAGTTTTTGCCAGGCTGACATTAGCCCTTGACATGTCCCCAGCGCTCTACAGGCATTAAGGGATCAGGGTTGCAAGGTCAGACTGCTCTGGCCCTCATCCAGCAAATCACTTAAGCAGCTGCTTAACCCTGAAATTAATGGGCCTTCTTGCCTGCTTGAAGTTAATCAGGTGCTTTGCTAGATGGAGGGCAGGGTGCTCAGCACCTTAAAAGATTGAGGCCTGAGCGAGGGTCTGATTTTGTGGGCACGGTTTTGCACCAGGGATAAACTGCATTCAGTGTTCTGTGCCCACTATCAGTTCATGCTTTTTTCCCTGGCAATGTGTTTCATACAGTTTATTGTAGGCACTGAACTGCAAGCTCAGCAAAGATGAGATAAAAATGCGACATACAAAAATAATTCTTTGCATAGTGGACTACAGTCTTAATTGCATTAGTCATACTGCATGCAGGCACTAGAAATGTGCTGGTGTACTTTGTACTGTATATAACCTTTTGGTTCCCTTTTCCCTGTGCTCCTACTGAATAGCACTTAGAGGGTTGCCTTGGCTAAGTATAACAGGTATCCCCAAGTGCCCTTCTCAGGAGGGGGCAGAAGGCTCTCTGCTCTTCAAGGACATAGCAAAGGGACTGAACCTTAAAAACAATCTAAGGTCACAGTTCTGCATTCTGATCTATGTAGGCATTCTGCTGCTCCCAGGCAGAGCCCCATTGATTTAAATGGGGCTTCAAGCGGGTGCAGCAGTTTGCTCGGTTAGGATCGATTTGCTCTAAATAGAAACGAGGATTGAGGAAAAATAGGATTAAAGCAAAAGAAATGGGCGGCATAGCTTATTTAGTCCTACAGCTGGCAAAAAATAAACTGATGTTGGTACAATTCATGTCATTACAGTAGAGAAGCATTTATAAAGACCAAATAAATTCTAGCCAGCCTGTCCCTTTCTTCTATGTCCCCTTTCTTGGCTAACCTGCCAGTGAGATGCCCTTGCCCTCTAGCTAAACTGTCATCTGCTGCTTTCCCCTGTCTCCCACCACCACACATATCAAGTGTCTTGGATCCCTCCTCCTCACCCCACCCTTATGTTGGCCTGTGATCCTTTTGATCTTCAAAGTGTAAACCTGTTCAACATAATCACAGGCATTCAAGCAAAGAAATTTACATAGGTGTCTCCTTCAAGGGAAGATGACAATTGTTTCTTTCATGAAATGTCCACAGAATGCTTTAAAGTCTCTCTCTATTATGATAATTGCCATTGGGTAAACAGATTTAGGTTCCAGCTTTTCCTCCAGTTACATAGATTTCTCCAGATGTTTCTCTGAAGCTGTATGCAGACTTTCAGCCCACATTGGCATCCATTCACTGTCCAATTGGTTGTCTGGTGTTGGAGGAAATCCCTGGGGATGCTAATTAACCTCTTTTCAAACGTTTCCCATCCCTGACCAAAGATGTTAACTTGAAAATAGCTCACTGCCTGCCTGTTAAAGAGACAAGGCTTATATTTCTTTTAATTCCTTTTTTACCAGTTATTTTTTCTCTGTATCAAATATTACACATCCACAAATCTTTGCTAAAAATGTTGAGATTGCAAAATCAGGCACTCGTTAGTTAGGAAATGTCAGAATTAAGGCTGCATGTGCAACTTTAATTCAGCTCCCTTGTGCGTATGCATTATGACACAATCTTTAATTAAATGATCACATACACCTCTACCCCGATATAACGTGACCCGATATACCACAAATTCGAATATAACACAGTAAAGCAGTGCTCCCGGGGGGCGGGGCTGCACACTCCGGCGGATCAAAGCAAGTTCGATATAACGCGGTTTCACCTATAACACGGTAAGATTTTTTGGCTCCCGAGGACAGCGTTATATCGGGGTAGAGGTGTACTGGGTTTTTTCCACAGGAGTCCTGCTCTCAGTTCTGATACCTCATCCCCAGCAGCTGGGAGAAGCAATTGCAGGGAAAGTCCTGTTCAGCCTTGTGCAGGCCTAGGCTGGACTTTGGAGCATAATCAGTACAGATGAACACTTTAGCTGCCAAACTCTAACAAATTTTTACTGACCGTGTACAAACTGGGATATTTCAGAGGCCTATAACTTGGCCAAACTTGAACGAGTCTTCACAGAGAGAGAGCAAAAAGCACATCCCTGATACCAGAGCAACACTCAAGTATTGGGGTAGCCGTGTTAGTCTGTATCCACAAAAACAACAAGGAGTCCGGTGGCACCTTCAAGACTAACAGATTTATTTGGGCATAAGTTTTTGTGGGTAAAAAACCACTTCTTCAGATCACTCCCGACCCCTTCCTGAAATGTCAAGCCCTTGTTCCAAAGCATAGACGTGCTAGAGCTTCTCCTGAAAATGATTGTAAGGTTTTTGGGTTGGTGTTTGTTTGTTTTTATTTTTTGACATGGGCAAAACAGTGTAGTGTAACCCCTTTTGATCTGAGTGGCTAACCAAAAATTTGGGGGGTTGTAGGTGTTCCAGTTGGGAATAGAAATTTACAATGGAATCTGGTGTTTTCTTTGACACAACCTTGTTTTTTGTAAGCAACATACAGTCCTTTTTCTGTGAACACACAGGGAATCAAGTAGCAGGATACAAACAGTTCCCTTGTTTGTGGTTCCAAGCCTGCCTTTCCAGTCAACAATCTGTGCCCAAAAAGCATTTTCTGTTAGCTTTATCTCAGGGCTACATCACTGTGTTTCCATGCTGTATCTGCTTGGCTTTTTCTCTCTGCTGTTTTGCTTCTGTCTGACTCTGCTTGTGTAGTCTCTGTCCCACCCAGACAGACTCACATATGCAAAGACTGTGGAGCTCTCTCCTCAAAGTCTAAATTATTGGATGGGCTTGCACTCCCCCTTGTTTTGGGTGGGGCTTTTTAGCTATTTCTCAGCTATCATAAATAAGGGGTGGAGGTCAAAATAGTTTAGAAGAGGTTTAACCCAATCAATTTAACAGTATTTTCCCCTAGTGTTATTCTCAGAAACATTCCTTTGTTTTAACTGAAATTAAAATGAAAAACCTTAGCCTGAGCCAGACATCTGGCATGGAGAATTTCAGCCCAAATGGTTTAAGTTTGGCAAAGTGATAAGCAACTGAAAACAGATTCTTATCATGGAAAGTGTTGGCCACCTTAAAAATAGATGATGCTTCCAGGCCCTTCTATAATGAATCATTCACAGATTAAAATCAATAGGCCTGACCTTCAATTACACTACTACACTCCCTTTATACACCCTTGAGAAGACCCTGCACATGGAGCCTCCTCAGCCATTGTAGAGCTGGATAAGGGTGCTATGCCAGCCTTGCTCCAAGCTCCTGCATGTAAGGGACATATCAAGAGCATGAGGAGGAGGGATGGGGAACACACTGCACTACAGCTATTCTGTTCTTCTTGAAGCCTGTAGGAAGCTGTGGGAACCAGAATGCAAGTTAAACCAACTCAGTGCTGCTCTAATTTGCTCTAGTCAACACAATGGCCCCTGAATGGTTCCATGAATCTACAGGGAGCACAAACGTGACTTAGAGCCACTTTCTCGCACAACTCAACCCCCCACCCCTTTTTCCAACTAATGGACCAAAATAACTGAGAATCAAGTCCAGTCTGTCAGATCGACCACCTTCCAGTCCAAAGAACAGTCAAAATCTCCCAAGGCAGACTTGCCATTCTACAAAATCTGGTCCCTAACATAGCAGATTTTGATAGGTAAACAGGGCGACTAGGATGTTCATAAAACTCCCAATAAGAAACAGAACACCCCAGCCATCTGTATAAAATCTTGTGCCCAGGAAATTTGTGGCATGTCTGCCTACACCCATGCATTCAGAAATGGTAAAAACTGTAAAAATAAACAAAGACATTCAGCAGAAAAATACAAGCTCCCAGTAGTTGAGTAATGTCACACTCTCCCAGAAATGGCTCATGGAACCTGCTGGGAGTCATAAGGAAACAGCAAGGTCACCTGCAAGATTAATTTATTATTGGAAAGAAGGTGACAGGAGCAGCAACAAAAGCGTATACCAGCACAACTGTAATGTAAATCAAAAGCCAAAGCTACTTATTATTTTGGATGGGAAATTGTTGTTGTACATTTCACTGATGGAGACAAGGTTGATGCAAACTATGTATAATATGCCCCTAAGAAGAACTTATCATGATTTTAACACCTACCAGCAATGTTCCTTCCTCATTGCCAGTGCCACTCAGCCACCATTAAAGCATTGTTTGAAGTTGCTATTCAATTAGTTTTCATGGGAAGCCAGCGTTTATATAGCTTTTATTTCCTCTTTGTCAAGTATAAAGTAGCATTTTACATTTTGTAACAAACACAGCTTGTATTTGAAATATTTTAGTTGTATAATCTGTTTCTTCAGATATACTATGAGGAGAAAATATTTTGTCCAACTCTGAAGTACTCATAAGAACGGCAATAGGAGAAGAGGGAAAGGAAACAAGAGTGACGCTAGATGAGTGTAAATACTTTCCCTCTGGAGATACATTTTCTTTCTTTAGTTTTTTTAAACGCAGTCAATAGCCCTGATTCAAACCCCACCACCTTTGCACCTGCCCTTATTCTGGGGGCTGGTGGCGAATTGCCCATCAACTGGTATAAATTTGAGCAGCTTCAGGGCTGCTTTAATTTACGCTCAGCTGCCTATGGCTTCAAGGGGGCATTTTGTCGGCCGAGAATAGTCAGCGCACAGCTGGTCACACCCTCTTCCTCAGTCATTCCACTGACACATTCCCTGTGCCAAGAGCTGTTTGCCATCCAGAAGTCCTTATTTCCTACTGACCAGATCCGCTGGCTTTATGTCATAAGTGACTTAATGGATCTTAATGCAACAGGCAATTGGGCCCAGTTTTATCATACATTTAATAGAAGTGTGCCGCCACATACAATGAAACAAACTGCTGATAGTGGAGAAGCAGCAGAGGAATAAATACAGCTGAACTGACAGCTTATTTCTTTATTACTGCAGCAGTTCCCTAACTGTGAAAGACAGATTAAATTAAGGTGATGATCAGACTTCCCGGATTGAGGGAATATGCTGCTTTAGCAAGGCTGTCCTGGTATCCCAGCCTGTTGAAATATGTTTTGTCCCAGTTTCAATCTAAACAGACATATGACCTCAGCCCATCTGCCAATCCACAGCTCCTCTTTCCCTGCAGCCACCCAACCCAAGCCCCACGTCAGGATAAACTAGGTGCAACTAGGTCCTGGCATGATGGGACCCTCTAGTCAACAGTGGAACGCTGATGTGTGATGAAATTAAGGCACTCCAAATCCAGGTGCCCACCAGATTGTAAAAGACCATGGTTTAGTGAATCTCACACCAGCGTGTGCACAATAGTTCACTTGACACTAGCACTCTGCACAGACACAACTGGGCCACAAGTTCATTGTTTGAAGAGGAAGAAAGGACACCAAGGGTCATTGCAGAGGAGAATGTATGGTCTCCAGGAGGCTGGTAGGATGAACAGGACCCCATAATAAGGACACTAACCATCCGAAGCTCTATAATGAAACATGTTCACAGCCAACTCAACTCCCAGCTGTCAAGCTTGGCCATATACCCTAGTGACTAGTACTTGTAATATAACCAGCCCCCTTACCCCACTCCACCAGTGAAAGACTTCTACATCCTCCCATAACAAGTCCTTTATATTAAGCTCTTTACTATTTGCATAGGCAGCTAGAGCTTTAGTTTATATTAGGGTAGATTGATTTAAATCAAAACAATTTAAAATCACTGATTTTAATAATGATTTAAATCAGCAATCAGGAAACCTTGATTTGATCATCAATTTTAATCTTGTTTTGCATTTGTACTTTTTAGTTATTTTCCTAAAGAAAAAGATGGATTCTCATTCGTTGGTAACCATTAAAACATATTATCTGCAACAACTATAACTTTTCCACTAAATTTGGTGCTCTTTTTTGCTAACCAGGAGGACACATTATATCTGTGCACATTTATTTAAGCAAATATATATCTTTACTTACATTTATTCAGATTCTTACTTTTACATGTTTTATTATGTTAGAAAATGGTGAATGCTTCATTTCTTATTTACTAGAGTATGATTTATATTTTACTTGTGATTTGTGTCAATTCCTCTTTGGATGGAAATTCAATTAAAATGCACAAAAACAACATTTTCATTTTTTTTATTAAATAAAACTAGCTTGAAAGTGCTGATTACATAAGAGAAAGTTTATTAAAAGATGTTTTACATTAAAGCTAACTGATTTGTTAAACAAAAGAAGCATTTTCTGTCATTAATGAATTGAACTGATTATTTCTGGTCACCATGTCCTTCAAGATTTTACAACTAGTAGATCTCATCCTCTCACATCTACTTTTTATTCATAGATTGGAAAAGGAAATCAAGCTTTCCTGCTTTTTCAACTCCCAACTGGTTTCTTAACTTTGAATGAACTAGTCATTGAACTGAACTAGTAGGATAAATTGAAATGAAGAAAATGTTCTCTTTGCACCTGCAGGCTTGTTTAGCACTTCAGCAAACTCTGGTTCCAGATGCTTAGCCAGTGACTTGCAGCAGTTCAGTGGTCTGACTTTCTTTAAAACTTGGCAGCAAACATGTGCTTCTTAATCTTATTTTTTGTATTTAATTTAAATGATTTTATAGTTTATAAGAAATGTAGGCCTTATGACAACATATGTTGTCAGTTTCCAATTTAATTTAAATGAAAAAAATCCTATTTTAATTTTTAAATCTGTTTGTTGTTGTTGTTATTAAATAATTGATTTTATCCACCCTGGTTTATCTATTTAAATAAATAAATAGAAACAGAGGCGCTGACTTCCTGAGTTTCCGGGGGATGGGTGCTCCTCCCCCACTCTGCCCTAGGCCCTTCTCTCACTCCACCCTTCCCCCAAGCCTCCACCCCTGCCCTGCCTCTTCCTGCCCCTGCCCCTGCCCCACCCTGTTCTGCCCCTCCCCCACCTCTTCCTGCCCCCGCTCCTTCTCCCTCCCCCCTCAGCACCTCCTGCATGCTGCTGAACAGCTGGTCGTGCTGGGCAGGAGGCACTGGGAGGATGGGGGAGGAGCTGATTGGAGGGGCCTGCCAGCGGGCAGGGGGAAGGGAAAGAAGCTGATCTGTAGGGCTGCCAGTGGTTGCTGGGCACCCACTATTTTTTTTTCTGTGGGTGCTCCAGCACCCCACTGAGTCAGTGCCTATGAATAGAAACATCAGTAAAGGATGTGGAATCAGGCTCTTTTATGGATCTATGAAAGTCTAATTTTATTGCACCAAATTCCTGTGTGTATTATAGTTTGCACTTCTATTGAGACTTTCATCTAAAGATCTTCATTCACTTTTGTTGGGTTATTATCTCCATTTTATGTCTAACACTGCACTACATTCTGGAGATCCTGTATTCTTCACTGTATATAATAATGTGCCAGTTGTGTATGTAACTTATACTGGTATGTATGTGCTTAAAACGCAAGCAGATAAATAAAGGTACACTGGGGAACATACTAGAAAAATGTATTATAGGGAACAATTCTGCTTAGGCAGAAAGATGAACTAGATGACATAATATGGCTTTTCTATCTCTAATTTTATGATTGTGTTTGACTAAAATATCTGGTTGCTCTAATTAAAAACATATTGATACAAAAATGATCATTTTTTGACTATGGATGTGCCTTACTACCCTACATTGGAACAGCTGTGGTTTCTTTGCACCTAGTTTACAACAAGCATCACACATAGCTATCTGCAAAAGAGTGGATTCTAAGGGGCTTGAGGATACTGATATTGTGGTAACGAAAGTTATCTGAAGAAGGCCTTCACTATCAGATCTAAAGCCTCTTTCCTTATCACTTGGTTCATTTATGGCGTCACATTTTATTTCATTCATATTTGTTTGACTGAAGTTGCTGTACAGTTTAATAAAGGAGTCAATAACAACAACATGTAAATAATGACAACGTCAGAGACAATGTGTGTCAAGCTTACTCACATAGCTTTCAGACAGATGACAGCTCAGTGAAGTGGCTAGTATGCTGATTTAGTTTACTCGACTCTTAATGTCAGTAATTCTGCTGGAAAGGATAATTTCTTCATATGATGTAAAAAGTTTAATTTATTTAATGGAATGAATTGTTCCATTCACTCTTTCCAAGTAGAAAAAGCTCCATAGATAAGACCAGGGATGTGAATATGAATTCAAAACTCTTTCTGCTAAGAATGAATGTTTTTTTTAGCAAAGGTGATTATAAATAGAACCAACTTCAACATGCTAGTTACCATCAAAACCTACTGTATCCTCCACCTTTGTGTATCTGTGAAGAAATATGTCCATGATATTTATTTACATATGAAAAAAAGGTGTTTACAATAAAGAATGGTCCTTGAATCAGATTCTGAATGATGGGAAGAATGAAGAGGAAATTAAAATATGTATGAATCCTTGTTTTCACTATTCTTCCATAATTAATAATATGCACACTTTGCATTTATATACCATATTTAATCCAAGGATCCCAAAGCACTGCACAAGCATTGATGAATTTGGTAAATATTATTATACTCATTATACAAATTAGTAAACTGAGTCATAGAGAAGCTAAGAACCACAATTTCAAAATATCCTACTAATTTTGGATGCCTCAGTTTTTGGGTATCCAACTTGAAACACCTGCATCCTGATTTTTAGAGGTGCTGAGCACCCACAACTCCAGCTGAAGTCAAAGGGGGCTGCAGGGTCACAGCACCTTAAATTAGGTATCTCAAGTTGGGCACCCCAAATTAGTGTGCATTTCTGAAAATGTTGGCTTAACTGATGTGCCAAGCTTAAAAAGTGGGCCAATTGCAGAGCCAGGATAATAATACAGGGGCCTGGTTCTTCCTCCACAGAATATAAGTAAATCTCATGAGTAACAAATCAATGGAGATACTCATATAGTGCTGGTAAGTGGGGATTCAAAGGATAGGCCCCCCCAGATCCCAATCTTTATAAGACATTGCCTTAATTTCTCCTACCTCCTTATTCTACTCAGTGAGAAACTTGCCTGCTGGAGGAAGTCCAAAAGACCTCCAAAAACTAACATGTAAATCATACAGTTCTCCAGTGCATGTAAACAATATTGTCCCCTTTGTAAATTGAGATTGCAGACAGGATCTGGACTGCAAGTGCTGTATCTTTAAAAAAATGTATTATTTCAGTTGATGGAGTGGACAAATTCATGGTGTTCCATGACTATTTTTATGATATGTGAATACCCTCAAGGATTACTCTGGGAAGCTATGGTTTACAAAGAGATGGAGGAAAACAGAATGCCTGCTTAGCAAATAGAGTAGTGAGGATCTTTGGGTAAGGTTGCATAGCTTTCCGACTGCCTACCAAATCCTAATTGTTTGTGACAGAACTGGGTTTTGTCAGGTTAGTGTAAGAATTTGACTGCAGGGATAGAAGAGAATAATATTATTGAAAATCAGCTATTTTGAAAATAATACTTCATGTCTCGCCTTCCATGTAGAATAATGAGCAAAAAGAGAATGTAAAGTAGCTGTGCTGTGCAAGCAGGCCTTTGAGGGTGAGAGAATCATTTTCAGTCTTTGGTCTTCCTAAGAAAACACTACTGCTTTCCAAATAAGTTGCTTGCAACTAAAATATTTGGCAATGGGTATAAGAATCTGGACAAGCTATTCATGTTGAGGATAGTGATTTGGAGGGAAATCATTAGAATCATAGAATCATAGAATATCAGGGTTGGAAGGGACCTCAGGAGATGATCTAGTACAACCCCCTGCTCAAAGCAGGACCAATCTCCACCTAAATCATCCCGCCAGGGGTTTGTCAAGCCAGACCTTAAAAACTCTAAGGAAGGAGATACCACCACCTCTCTAGGTAACACATTTCAGTGCTTCACCACCCTCCTAGTGAAAAAGTTTTTCCTAATATCCAACCTAAACCTCCCCCACTGCAACTTGAGACCATTACTCCTTGTTCTGTCATCTGCTACCACTGAAAACAGTCTAGATCCATCCTCTTTGGAACCCCCTTTCAGGTAGTTGAATGCAGCTATCAAATCTCCCCTCATTCTTCTCTTCTGCAGAATAAATAATCACAGTTCCCTCAGCCTCTCCTCATAAGTCATGTGCTCCAGCCCCCTAATCATTTTTGTTGCCCTCCGCTGGACTCTTTCCAATTTTTCCACATCCTTCTTGTAGTGTGGGGCCCAAAACTGGACCCAGTACTCCAGATGACTCCTCACCAATGCCGAATAGAGGGGAACGATCACATCCCTTGATCTGCTGGCAATGCTCCTACTTATACAGCCCAAAATGCCATTAGCCTTCTTGGCAACAAGGGCACACTGTTGACTCATAACCAGCTTCTCGTCCACTGTAACCACTAGGTCCTTTTCTGCAGAACTGCTGCCTAGCCACTCGGTCCCTAGTCTGTAGCAGTGCATGGGATTCTTCCGTCCTAAGTGCAGGACTCTGCACTTGTCCTTGTTGAACCTCATCAGATTTCTTTTGTCCCAATCCTCTAATTTGTCTAGGTCCCTCTGTATCCTAACCCTACCCTCCAGCATATCTACCACTCCTCTCAGTTTAGTGTCATCTGCAAACTTACTGAGGGCGCAATCCATGCCATCCTCCAGATCATTAATGAAGATATTGAACAAAACCGGCCCCAGTACCGACCCTTGGCGCACTCCGCTTGATACTGGCTGCCAACTAGACATGGAGCCATTGATCACTACCAGTTAAGCCCAATGATCTAGCCAGCTTTCTATCCACCTTATAGTCCATTCATCCAGCCCATACTTCTTTAACTTGCTGGCAAGAATACTGTGGGAGACTGTATCAAAAGCTTTGTTAAAGTCAAGGAATAACACGTCCACTGCTTTTCCCTCACTAATCCTGTAAACATCTCCTGACCTTACTAAGAAGTGAACTAATATAAAGTAATAAACCTGCCAGCTGATTACTGGATGTCTTCCTCCAGCTCGGCTGAGTTGGAGAGAAACGATCTTTCAGATAGTGGAAAGTCCTGTGTTTCCCAGTTCAGCTCCCAGTCAGTAGAGGACTCCATAACCCCTAGAGCAGAAGAAAAGGAAGTACTGTCCTGACACCATTGAGGACTAGGCTTAGGAGAGAGCTAGAGGTTGTGTGTGAACAGGAGCAGCTGCCTGGAGGTAGCTGCCTGGGAGTGAGGCTAGGGCAGAGGTTCTCAACTGGGGGTCAGGACCCCTCAGGGGGTCACGAGGTTCTTACATGGGGGATCGCAAGCTGTCAGGCTCTACCCCAGACCCCGCTTTGCCTCCAGCATTTATAATGGTGTTAAATATATAAACAAATGTTTTTAATTTAAGGGGGGGTCACACTCAGAGGTTTGCTATGTGAAAGGGGTCACCAATACAAAAGTTTGAGAACCACTGGGCTAGGGGTTGGGGTTGAACCTCATTGTCACAATATTTTGAAGTAATTGTGCCTAGGGAATTTGCACCTTTTAGTTTCTAGCAGCCATAGGCAAGGAATCCTCTTGACTCAGAGTGTGTGTGTGTTTATGGGAACCCACCGAGGGCAAGAGCTTCGTGTTCGGAGCGCTGCCAACACTTGTGGCTAAACTTGTGGCACACAGAGCGAGCCACCAAATATCTAGAGGGGACCGCTATACCACAACACTCACAGTGCCCCCTGCAGTGGGGTGGGTGGTGTATGTTGGGCTAGATTGTGGGTTGGTTTTTGTGCACTTGTGAGGGGTGTAATGGGAAGTCAGATCCTCCTGTATGTCCCAGAGTGGGCTACCCAGACCCAAGATCTGGATGGACAGTGGTAAGTGAATGCTACACACCTATTATTCCCCCACTGCAACAGGTGGGTGGAGAGAAAAGTTGGAGGGGCTGGGAGTGGGCCCAACACCCCGTATGGCCAGCCATCAAGCAGTGCTAGGGTTTCTCTCTGCATCTAATCTTAGTTTTATGCAATAGTTAAACGTGTTTTGTTTGTTTGTTTTTGTTTTAAAATTAAGTTGTTTTTTAGAAAAGCTTTCAAACTGGGAGAACCAGGGAATACATATGGTTGGCCAGCTATTCAGTAAAGAAACTTTTTTAACTTGTTTAGAGATCAAAACTAACTTCAGCTGGTCCATTCTTCCATGGCACCAGTACTTTCAAGTTAGGCATTATGTTTCTCAACTTTCTAGGAAAGTTGTTTTGTACACAAAGCTAACTTTAATAGAAGTGATAGTGTCAATTCAGAAAGAAAAAAATATATAAATAATTTATATCAATCTTTGCAAACAACTTCCCTAACAAAAAATGTCTCTATATGACATGCTGGGAAAAGGATCTGGATAGACAAATTATCTCAGAGGAATGGGATTTGATCTGGAAAAGAGGACCAGCAACCTCAGTCTGTAGCACAATAAAAGAATATTTCTTTAAGGTAGTGTTTCAATGGTACCACACACCAGTCAGCTTAAATATATGGAATGGGGATAAGTGTTGGAGAAAATGTGGTGAGAGAGGGGATTTTATACATATATGATGGACTTTCCCAGTCATTAGAGAGTATTGGGATGCAATTCATAACCAAATATCACAAATTATTGGATATTTATTACCAAATTATTCTTTGGTAATTCTCCCAGGGCTTTACGCAAAAGGAAATGAAGAATTAATCTCTCATCTGCTAATAGCTGATAGGCTACTGACGGTCTCTCATTGGAAAAAAAAATAGTTTCAACTCCAGAGGAATGATTCAAAAAATGTGGGAGATTGTTATGAAAAAATTAATGCACCAGTCACATACCCAGCAAAGTAGACCAAGGAGAAATAGATACTTAGCTATTTGGTTACCATTTATTCAATACTCAGACAAAGTACATTCACCTGCACAAAAACCGGCACACCTGCCACTTTTTTTTTAATATGAACATTTGATAGATATGCCTGGTTTGTGAAATCAGAGACTTCCCTCAATTTAATAAAATCATCAGAAAGAGCGTGTCATGGATAGTGTAAGGATGTTCACACTGCAATATGGTAACACCCGATTAAACAGAGAGCTCTGATGACTACATTCCTGTACAATGGTTCTATAAACAAAAGTTCACTTTTGTAATGATTATTGTTTTGTGTTTATATAGCAAGGATTTGTAAACTTGTTAAAACTTCCTAAATAAATAAATTGTTTTAAAAAAAGGTTTCCGTATGAAAGTCTAATACTGAAGAGCACAAAAGCATAATCAACTTGACATGCAGCACAGAGCTCACTTGATATCTTCCTGAAGAATAAGAGCCTTTGGCGTTATAGCGATTTGTTATGGAGAATTTTACTATCCTGACTGGCAGCTGTAACACATTTTGAATTTAGGTCAACAAACATTTGTCAAAGCTCCTAACTACTGTATGAACATTTTCCTGAAACAATCTGCCTCTGTTTCATCATTTATAATAATACTCTTCAACACTATTCTTCTTGGGTTGTTCTAAGCAAGTCTCGGGTCTCTTCTTGTTTCTGTTAATGGATTTCATTTCAGATGGCAAAAATGGTTGACCTATATGCTACCTTCTTGTGTGTTTCTCTTTGACTGGGTTTGAAAATGACAGCAGGTATAGTGGGGTCACATTGGGCTGAATTATGGCTTGGCGTGCCCACCCAGGCAGGGAAGTTAGAACCCCTTTCCACCCTTGTGTGGACTACCTGTTGGGGCAAGAGCACAGATGTTAGTGGTGTTGCATGCTTCTTTACTCCCTTATGAAGTGGGCAGGGTGTGACAGGGAATGGACAAGGCCCCCTGCCAAGGCACCTGCTAATGCAGCAGAGCCAGGGTGAGAAGTGTCGTAATTTTCTGCTGACACATCAACAGCAATTTACTTCCCACCCCTAGAGCAAGGGGGAAACAAGGAGGAAATTGTGCCTCAAGAAGGGAAATGTTTGCAGTTTTTCAATGAACTTCTAGAACAAAAAACAGAACATTTTTGGGTAGAATACCATTTTTGGTAAAAAAAAAAATTACTGAAAAATGAACCAAAACCGAAAAATATTTACTGAAAACTGATCTTTTTTTTACCAGAACATGTTCAGCTTTTGAAAAACTGGAAAATTTTGACAAAAATGAAGTTCTCTCTCTCTCTCTCTCACACACACACACACACTTACACACGCAGACTGTTTTGGTTGAAAAGCCATTTTTTGTGGAAAATATCTTTAGATGAACTTTCGGCCAGCTGTAATCCCCAGTATTTTGAGAGATTTTGTGTGTTAGTCAATGATAATGTATGTGGACATATGCAGTTGCCTGTTTGTGGGTGATCATTAGGAATCTGGTGTCTGAAGGAGGTGTCTCTTCATGGGTGTGGGTGTTATTCTACAAGAAGGGGCTATGTGGTACCTCAGGGCTTAACTCTGTATCTCCTGGGATATGTGGTTCTGAGTTGAGTACAATATGGCATTAGTAACTCTAAGTAGTTTTTTATATAGTTTTCATTCATGTGGAAAAATTTCTGTCAGTTTTTACCAATAGGTTCTTGATATGTTTGCAAAGAAGACACTGAGACACTTTATGCCAAATATGCAACATTTTCTGACCAATGCCAATCTTAAATAGACATTCCTAGGACAAACGATACAATACCTCTGTCGTCCTGTTGGCAAATTAACCACAGGAGGATGAAAAGGCATCTTCATCCAAAAGATGACAGAGAAACACCCAGAGCAACCAGCTGCTCCTCTGCAAGAATCTAGCTGTTTACATACTGCACAAATCCCAATCATCCTGTTTCTCCCAGCAGTACCTACCAATCATGCATTTTAATGATCAGATCATGAATAAGAGTTTGCATCACACAGCAAAGCAGGAGAAATGTGCTCCTGTTAATTCTCTCTGATCCAAAATTCAGAGATGCAAAGCAGGTGGCTGGAACCATGAACCAGAAACAACCTCTGGACAGCAGGTATTTCCCACTTGCTGGAGATCGGCAGTGAAATGCCAGCTGAAGTCATTAGAACCACCTTGTGAGTCCTTTTTCAGATTTCATCAATTCCATGCTGTGGCTCTCAGAGAAAATTCTACCCGAGAGAGCAGCTGTCAGCATTGCGTTTGGACGTTCTTCCCCCACTATTAACTTCAACTTACAAAGCACCGGAAAAGGTTAACTAACCCTCACAACACCCTGTGAGGTAGGAGGTTATCATCATCCCACTTTTACATATGGGAAAACTGAAGCTGAGAGGTCAGTGCTGGAATTTACGAACGTTCACATGGGACGAGTGGCCTGCTTAGGTCCATGTGGGTGTTGAAGTTAAGGGGATTTTCAGAAAAGCTTGTTAGTCATGCACAAATCTTTGTGGTGCTCCACAGGGTGAGTGCTCCCTGAGGTTGGATTTGGACATGGTTAAGGGGCTTGCTGTTCAGCTAGGATTTTCCAAAGGGCTGCACACCACCTACTTAACTGATTAAATTAATACAGGAGAGTGTGGATAGGGACTGAGTCTGTGATCTTCTGAAAGATAAGAAGGCAGGACACACACTTTTCCAGGAGCTAGGGCTGGGCCAGAACAGGGGACATTAGGCTAGGCAGGGATGGGAGGGTGATTCCAGGCCTTTAGCATTTCGGGGTGTGGGCTGCCACAGATGGCAGCAAAAGTGTAGCTAGTGTAACACAGACAGACCCTGGTCGTTGGCAGGCAGGATTGAACCTGGGACCTCTGGAGCTAAATGCATGAGCCTCTCCTGCATGAGCTAAAAGCCACATGGCCCTTAACTAAGGCTCTAGCAGACTCATTAATCTTTAAGTGGTCTCGGTGCCACTAGAGGGGACAGAACACCACACCCAGGAGGTGTGTGGGTTACACTAGGATGGTATGTAAGACTGTAAGGAAGGAAGAGGAGGAGGAAGGCAAGACTTGTGAAGGAGGTATCAGTTCCTTGCACACACAGTGTATGAGACAAGGAGAAACTTTCTCGACCTTGCTAAGATGCAGGTTATTTAGCAGTGCAGGTTCACCCAGGTACTCTTCATGTGCTGTATGATGAGCTAAGAGGTGCCACATGGAGCCATGTCCTCTCAGCTTCCATTAGGTTCACCACTGCCCTT
>NW_020664489.1:3229234-3251411 GCF_002925995.2 Terrapene triunguis | reverse complement strand
CTCCCCCCGACCCCGGCGGCCAGAGCGCCGGGGGCAGGGTCGCGAGCCCCAGCGGGGGCTCGGCTCTCCCCCCGGCGGCCAGGGCGAGGGCGAGGGCGGGGGGGGCGGCGAGCCCGGCTGTGGCCCCGCGCTCCCCGGCGGCCGGAGCGTCGCGCCGCCCCCCTCCAGGTGCCGCCCCAAGCACCAGCTTGGGTGCCTGGTGCCTGGAGCCGGCCCTGGCTGTAGCCCATGAAAGCTTATGCTCTAATAAATTTGTTAGTCTCTAAGAAAATACTGTGTTTGGGGATTTATATAATTACCATCTCTAAGGCACCTACCACCTTGGTGTCTAGATGCCATAGACAATGAAGAGGAAAAAATCCTAGTTTCTGTGTGCAAAGATACAGAATTTTCTGTCCCTGCCTCTCTCAGTTTATGGATGCTATCCAAATCAGTGAGGAATGCATGCTCAAAATAAGAATTAATATTTGCAATCAGAGGAAGGAAAGTAAAACTACGATTCAGAACCTAGTAGGAAGTATATTTGGTTTTCTCTGGGGAAAAACAGAAGACTCTTCCCGTTAGAAATCCAACCTGCACTCTTAGGTGTTCAGCTTCTGAGCCATAGATCTAAAGGCTAAGGGGTAGGCCAGTGGTTTTTTCAACCTGTGGTCCGCAGATGCCTGGGGGTCCACAGACTATGTCTACAATTTCCAAAGGGGACTGCACCTCCATTTGAAATTTTTTAGGGTCCACAAATGAAAAAAGGTTGAAAACCACTTGTGTAGGCCAGTGGTTCTCAAGCAGGGGTCCGAGGCCCCCTGCGGGGGTCACAAGCAGGTTTCAAGGGGTCCGCCAAAATAAACCAGAGAGCAGAGCCAGCGTTAAGAGTCGCTGGGGCCCAGGAAAGAATGCCAGAGCCTGAGCCCCACCATGCGGGGCTGAAGCTCGAACCCTGCTGCATGGGGCTGGAGCCAAAGCCAGAGCAACTTAGCTTCGCAGGTGCCCCTGTGGCATGGGGCACTGGGCAATTGCCCTGCTTGCTACCCCCTAACTCCAGCTCTGGCTTTTAATCTATTGCAGAATGTATGCAGAAAAACAGCTGTTGTGGCACAGGCAGGCCGTGGAGGTTTTATAGCATGTTGGGGGGCTGCAGAAAGAAAAAGGCTGAGAACCCCTGGTGTAGGCAGGCAGTAAAACCTGCCTCACCCACGTCACTGCGGGAGGGTGAGACTGCACTGCCTCAGGGATGCTGCAGGGTGAGCACGCGCAGGAGATGATGAGACCACACAGCTACATGGGGACTAGAGGGTTAACAGGGAAGGGAAGCTGCTGCCACAGACATGATGGGAGCTGTAGGCAGCGAGGCTCATGGGAGTTGTAGTCCAGGGTTCCCCAGAATGGCGGCCTCCAGCAAGGTAATGTGCATTGTTTCCTCTGCCACTTCCAGCGGCTGAACGAGTCACAGCTGAGCTCCGGGGGCCACGCTCAAAGCTGGGCGGACGCGGCTGGCTTCAGTGGCATCGGGCCAGGGGTGAACGTGGCCCATGGTAGTCACTGTGTTAACGTGATCAGGAGTAATGGCTTGTTGTCAAATCCAGTCCCGAGGATGGGCTGGGCTGGAGCTCAGGGTCTGTGCTGCAAGGAACTACTCCTTTGGGGAGGGGTCACTCTTTGGCTGAATTTGCTCTGACAGCAGCCGGTTCGGGGCCCGTCAGTGACATGGATAACGGGGGCTTTAGGAGACAATTCGTCTCTTAACCCCCTCGTGGCAGAGTGCAATTCTGATCAGCCTTGCCATGCTGCCACTGGGAACCCCTGTGTGTCAGGAGGACTCTCCCAGGGTTTTATGTTGCTCTGCCCCACTCCTGTGGTAAGTACTTGTTTACATAGGCTGATGTATAAGGCTACCCAGGTACATGCACATGGAAAATACCTAAACCCTTTCTATAATGTAAGCTTTCCTCGGCAAGGGGATTGTGTGCACACATGTACACCTGTGCTGTACAAGAAAGTCGCTGTTGGCAGCATGGGCCAGTGCATAGTGCACAGGACTGAGAGGGTGGAGACGTGTTCTAGTTCATGCTGTGCCACTGATCTCTGCATTATTTAGGGCAAGTCACTTCATTTTTCTGTTTCCCTTCCCACCAGGGTTTAATTTGTGCCACAGCTTGCCAGGGCTGCGCCCCAGCACCTCTGGGCTTGCTGCAGAAGTTATGAATGTAAAAAAATGGCTTGAGCCCCAGCACCTCTTGCATTACAAATTAAGCCCTGCTTCCCACCCTTTTCCTGTCTTCCTTTTCCAGTCACTTTATAACTGGGCATAGTGCTCCATCTGCTGGTAACTAGCATGCCAAACTACAATCTAAATTGATCTCGCTGTTCTGTTCAGAAATTGCTCCTAAAACATATGGGGCCAGTCCAGGTTCTCCATTGTTAAGCAAAACTCTCCATTAACTCTTTCCATGAATTTCAGTGTGGCATGATATGGATCATTATATTCACAACTAAAACTGCCAGTAGAGCATGATTGTGCCTGTGTTTTTGTTTTAATTTCGATGCATTTTGAGGGGTTGTTTTTCAATGCAAATGAGTTAAGGTTGGTAATAATGGGTCTGATTCTCCATTGCCTTGTACCTTTTATGGTAATTTTGATGTGTACAAAGTGGGTAAAAAAATGTTACAAAATAGGAATGATAGAGTTTTTCACTCACCGTGCACAGGTCTAAGGGCTTGATTTTGCACCATTAAAGTTAATGGGAGCTTTGTCATTGTTTTCAATAGACATAGAACTGAGCCTTAAATGGATATGTAATGTACAAGACAGTGGAGAATCAGTCCCAATATGTGCAGGCAGACAGTGTGCAAGCTTTCCTATATAGAGTCCTCCATACCATTGTTCTTAAATCCCAGCCTGTGTTTGCCTTTGATATTCAAATCCTGAAGTGATTGATTAGTGAATCAGGCCAAAATCCTTGCTATAAATAGATGCCCATTTCAACAAAAGGGACTTTTTCATTTCTTATGTGTGCGCTCATCTAACTTATCTTTGTCTCTTTTTGTCAGAGACTTTTTCCCCACTACACTTCTACCTCGATATAACGCTACCCGATATAACACGAATTTGGATATAACGCGGTAAAGCAGTGCACCGGGCCGGGGGGTGGGGGGGCTGCGCACTCCGGTGGATCAAAGCAAGTTCAGTATAACGCGCTTTCACCTATAACACAGTAAGACTTTTTGGCCCCCGAGGACAACGTTATATCGAGGTAGAGGTGTATCTTGTTATAATGTTACCCGCCAGTTACAAGTAATAGCTCCTGCAGTAAAAGAGATCTAGTTTCAAGTCTTTAAGGAAAATTGTGTAACGGATTTCTCAAAATGTCTTCTTACAAAGATAAACAGGAGTTTTAACTTTGTTCTTATATTTTTCTCTGTGTTCTCCTCTCCCAAGTGAAAACTAAATTCACTGCACTTTTTGTTTAAGCAGGTATGAGTTTCCCTGTTTTCTTGTATTCTGAAACACACATTACAGGCATTGCTATGCTCCAGTTGTTTCATTGTTTTGTTTTCAACTACAGTCTATTCAGATAAGAAAAGTATTCTGAACTTGCAGTCTTCATAGGCAAGTGTGATCGCCCTTCAAGGGACACTGCTGTGGACTGAGCCCACAACTTTCTGACACTACTTGGCAAAGAGGTCAAAGACTGAATGGGCATGGAAATTCTCCTATCCCCCTCAACCCTACTAGTAATCAGTTGAAACACATTTTCAGAACAGAGTTGTTGCTGCTGTCCCTGCTGGAACTTGTTCTATTGATAGAGGACATCACTTTCCAGTGCTGGCAATTCATTTCTTTTCACAAGCATTTTAATTCACCTTAAGGTTAAAGAAGGGGGGAGGAAAAGAGAGAAAATTATTTTTTTAAAGGAATTTCTTCAGCGCTGTTTCATTTCAGGGTTCCAAATTTGTTATTTCCATTTTTTATTAATTATAGTTCCCCTTAAACATTTCCCTTTTGGGGCATAGTTGTGTGTATTTTATGACAGTAGCATTGCAGCAGCCACAAGAAATATATAATTATTATCCCTGTCTGCTTCTTTAGTGCTTTATAACAATTACATTAATATATTTGCATCTACTAAAAAAAATCAAATAAACCATTTCAAGTATAATGTACAATGCAAAGTTGTATCAGTTACACAAATGATGTTTCATTTGACCATCATTTAATTTTTTTTTTATAATATGTTCTCAGATAGCAAATTTGAGTGGTTGCATCTATAGTCTTATATTTGGTGACTACCTGGGCACAGATTTGTATGCCAGGATGCTAATACTGCATCATTTGAGCAGTGCCTCTTGTCCTCAAGACATGCTCATGAGTACCACCTAAGAAATCTTGTTGTCTTTTCATAGGAGGTCTGCTGGTCCAATGATTTTATTGTGGGATTGAACCCTGGCCCTGTGGATTTACAAGGATGAGTCTTTAAGGCCTGAGCTACTGTATCAGGCCAATTAGCTTAGGCAGTAGTTAGTTTATAAACCTCTTTGTGTCAGCCACTAGAGCAGGGCAAAGACCCAGACTAGTTTTAATGGTTGTTACACTGGCGCTAGAGCAGCGGCTCTCAAACTGTGGGTTGGGACCCCAAGGTGGGTTGGGACCCCATTTTAATAGGGGTGGCCAGTATTAGACTTGCTGGGACTCAGGGCTGAAGCTGAAGTCCAAACTCCACCCACACCTGAAGCAGCGGGGCTCAGTCTTCGCCCCCCTCCTGGGGCGTGTAGTAACTTTGTTGTCAGAACGGGGTCGAGGTGCAATGAAGTTTGAGAACCCCGTGTGACGGGTTGGACTCTCTTGTCCCGGATGCCACCTGATGTGCTGGGGTCCCACTGGTTCTGCCCGTTCCACCAGCTTGGGCTTCCTCACCCTGTCTTTGCTGTGCCAGGCCCTCAAGCCTTCTCTAGCACACACACAGGTAAGGCCACACCCAGCTGCAGACACAGACTGAAATCAGCTCTGTGTGGGAAGAATCAGCTCGGGGATTTAGTCAGCACTCACGTGCACACCCCCTTTGGGGAGTAAACCCAAAATAATATTGTCTTGCGCTATACAGAAAAATCTGCACAGTGCAAGCTCATAAAAATCGCCCTCTCCCGCAATGTGGAGAGGGATATGCACAACTTCTTGCTCCCCCAGATATGAATTACAGAAACTGGGTTATGTTATAAACAAGAAATAAGTTTATTAACTACAAAAAGTATTTTTTAACTGATTATAAGGGATAGTAAATAAAACAAAGCAGATTACTGAGCGAATAAAACAAAACATGCAAACTAGGCTTAATACACTCAAAAAACAGGTTACAAAATGTAATTTCTCACCCTCAGTGTTGTTTTAGGCAAGTTGCAGAGTTTCTGTAGCTTCCAGTTAGTTCCCTTTACAGACTGGACCCGTCTCAGCCTGCACTCAACCCTGCCTTTCCCTCCAGGTGTTTTTAGCAGTTTTCTTTCCTGGGCCGGCCATGGAGGAGAGTCAAGATTAACCCTTTCCCCAGCCTTAAAAAGGATTTACTTAAGGTGGGAATCCTTTGTTTGATCCCCATCTCCCTACAGTGGAAAAGTACCGACAAGACATTGTCCAGTAGCAGGTGACATGGTCACCTGACCCTGCTGTGTCAATGCAGCATCCCAGTAAACTTCTCAGGAAGGAGTGAGATTAGCATTTTCAAAGTTCTATCATTCTCCTTAATGGCTCATCCAGACTCTTTGCCGACTGTCTGGTGGGCATTTCCCAGGTGAAAACACAGTTGTAATTGTTACATAGTTAATATTCCTAGCTCTTGATACAGAAATGATACATGCATACAAATTGGATAAATACATTCAGCAAATCATATCCTTTCCAATGATATCTCACATGACCCATCTTGCATAAAACATATCTTAGTTATGCCATATTCATATTATAACACTATTTCTAAGAAGAATATGGAGTGTAACGTCACACCCTGCTGTAGAGATTAGTACTGATTGCATTTTTACATATGGATGTGAAGAGTTTGAAAAGATTTTTTGTATTTCATTGGTAGGTCTTGTTTTGCATTAAAACATTTTATTTTTTGAAAGTTCATTTTTAGTGATATAAAATGTCATTAACATCACAGAACGCACACACACTCGACCTTTCCTCTTCAAAGTCCTTTATGCACATGCACTCACAATCTGGAATGGGTGAGCTCCAGGGCAAAAGATCCACTTGCCTGTGTAATGTAGGAACCTTTCCTGTTTGTTTGTTTGTTTATTTATCATTTATACCATGGTTGGCCCCTTAAGTTCCAATGAGGATTGGAGCCCCATTGTGCAGGGTGCTCTACAAACACAGGTTGGGAGACAGTTTTCCTCTGGAGAGTTTATAATCTAAGAGATACACAAACAGATGAAGCATTGAGGATGGGGTGAGACACAAATAGCTAAATATAGTGGTGACTGACACAGATTTTCTACAGTTTGGGGCAGGGGGCTGACAGGTGGGAAAGGGTTAGCAGGAGTAAAGGAATGGGAGAAGGAGGAAAAGGGGAAGAGGGACAGTCATAGCTCATCTGTCTAGCCAGTGCTGTCAGAAAGAAGTGGGAGAAGATAGGAGAGACAGAAAATATAGGGCAAGAGGTAGAGAACACACTGTAGGGAAAGAGAGGGCAAAATCCTGGCCCTGCTGTAGTCAGCGGGAGTTGTGCATTGACTTCAGTGTGGCCAGAATTTCACCCTGAGAGTTTGAAAGAGGTGGAAGGAGACAGAAAGGAAAAGGAGGCAGAAACCAAGGACAGTGCCGGAAAAGATACAGCATGATCTGTGATAGGAAAGAAAATGTGATATGAAGCCAGGAAGGGTAAGAAGATACAACATAAACAGGGAAAGGGTCGGGAGTGAGTCAGCTTTTAAAAATGTATTAAGTAGAAAGTTGATTGACAAAATGTTACCATTATACGGATTGTTTCATTTTAATTGAAAATTTCCATGTTTCTTTTAACACAATATAAACATTTTCTCTGGAAAGCTGATGCTTTTTGTGAAAAGATTTGGTTAGGGCTAGTCAACACTGGCAACGCTAAAGTGCTGCCACGGCTGCGCTTTAATGTGGCTTGTGTGGTCACGGCTCTTAAAAAACCCACCTCCACGAGAGGCTAGCTCCCAGCGCTGGTGCACTGTCTACACTGGTGCTTTACAGCACTGAAACTTGCTGCGCTCAAGGGGGTGTTTTTTCACACCCCTGAGAGAGCAAGTTGCAGCACTGTAAATTGCCAGTGTAGACAAGCCCTTCGTCGAAAGCCTTATTTTCTGTCGAAAAACAGTTTGAATGGAAGATTTTTGACACATTCTATTGAATGTCATATTGAATTTACAGTGCACAGCTGTTTCATTCCTTTCAGTGACGGGGCCTGGTTTCGGAGAGCTGTGTTGTATAGGTGTTTGATTTCAATCCCACTCAAACATTGCAAGGATGGAAGTTCAACTCAGATTTGGACATTTGTGGGTTCTTGTTCCACTCCGGAGATATTGGAGAAGGGGGTGAAACCAACTGAAATAACAGGATGAAAACCATAGTGGAGGAGCAGGTAGGGTGAAAAACTAATGCCATAAACTTGTGAATAAAGGAACAGAATAGGGAAGAGATTAAACACAAATGGAAAAAAAATCTGGCATCATAGGACTCCCCTCATAGCAGCCTAGCTGGTTTGGAATGTTTTCTTCCTTAATATGTAGCATAGGTTGCCCTTTATTTTGCATGAATCACCCCACAGGAAAAAAATCCCATGGGGATGAATTGAAGGGGGAAAAACAGTTTTTGCATTCAAGTTAATTTTGTGATCCTCTCCCCCAAATTGTAAGATTTGTAAAATTGTGAACTAAATGAAGTTCCCCATTCCTACCTTAAAAAGGACTTGTGAGGGAGGTGAATAATCTCACCGGAGCAGTGTGAAGTAGGTGAGTTTTGTTCTCCATTTTTCAAATGGGGGAAAAAAATGGGACACTCCCCCAAGATCTGTGAGGGATTTGTATTAGAGGTGGGATTAGAACAGAGGTGTTATTAGTAATAGAAATAATGGATTTTTTACATAGGAGTTTTATGTTGTCTGTGGCTCTTTAAAAAATATTTTAAAATGGCCTATGAATAAATGACATTCAGGATTTTTTTTTTTTTTTTTTAAAGGAATCTTGAACATTTTCTCCCTTCTGCTGTGGCCTTGTCTTTCCGAATCTCCAGTGCAGAAATGGACAGCACCGGTCAAAACAATCTGAAACGGAATAAATCTGAGAAGAAATTATTGAGGAAACAGATCAAGGCCAGAAACACTTTAATGAGGCATGAGGGCATCGAGTGTGTATCTCACACCACCCAGGTGACTTGAAGCTCTAATTGTTGTTATGTGAGCCTGAATGCACAGCATACGCATATCCTAGCCTCACCTATATATTGGCTAACGTGCAGTTCTGTTCTGAAAAGTGACTGTAAAAAAGGCAGTGAGACTCCATGTTGATTGTTTCACATTGATTCCAAAGTAGAACTGCACTTTGGGCTTTGGTCAAAGCTCTTTGTCCATGGAGAAACTCCCAGTGACTTTAATGGTCTTTGGACCAGGTCTTTTAGGCTGAGAGGATTGTTCATGTGGCTGGGAAAAGTTCTGATAGCTGTAATTATGTTACTAATAAAATTTGTTACCTTCATCAATTAATATACATGTTAGAGCCACCCATTCCTTTTCCCATATTGCTTTCTTTGTCTCCTCTGCTTTCATTTTTGTGCCTTCATTATTCTTCCCTCCATGCTTCTCCACAAAGCCCAATCTCTCTCCTTCAAACTCCCTATTAAACCCCTCTCCTAGAAATCTTTTCTAACACTAATCCAATACTCACTAGAAATCTCACTTCAGCTTCTCTTATGTAAACTGTTGTCCCATGTCTTGCCTGGTCTGTCTCAGGACTCTTCCTCATTCTAGTCTTATGGTTGCCATTGCAACCTTGGCAGTTGTTTTAAGGCAAGTTGTTGGGCCTGGTTTACACTGAGATTTAAAGCCATGTGAGGATGTAGGTAAATAATGATTTGAAAACCTAGTGCAGATGGCCAATTCTTTGGGGAAGGGACTATCTTTTTGTTCTGTGTTTTTACAGCACTAGCGCAGTGGACTCCTGATCTGTGGCTGGGGCTTGTAGGTGTTACAGCAATCCAAATAAAAATAATACAGTAATAATAGTCAGAATTTGTAGCTGAATTTAACACAGAGACTTTGAAAATCCTCTGAACGTTGTGGTCCAGCGACAATACACAGATTAGGTAATGAAGAGACTTTCCTGAAATTCACTCTTCACTGAGATTTTGTTTGCTAGGTTTCAAGCCAGAAAAATTTCTTTTATGATTGCATTGTAAATCTCTGGAAAATGTGATTTTTTTTTTTTTTATAGAAGTACTGACACTGTCCTGAGACTTCATAATAGAAATATCTCTCAGTAGTTTCTCAGACATGTCACCTAGCACTCCTTGTTCAGATTTTAAGAGTACTGTCATCCTTTTCCATTTATTAAATCTTTCCTTCCCATTTTCAAGCCAATTTTCTCTCATTTGGAAGAATTAGACACTATAATTTGAAACAACAAAACTTTTTAGGATCTGCTTTCAGAAAAGGTAATAGAGCATTTATAGAAATGCTTTTAGAAAAAGATTGGCTGCCTCATTCTGGGAAAGATGTTGAGAAGAAACAATGTGTGAAACACAGATATGCCATTTTAGGGCAATAACAGAATATGCTTGCTAATTATATGAAGGCATCGATATTGACTCCATACTTAAAGTTGCATTTAATTTGCCCTTAAAGTAGGACTAAAATCCCTCTGTTTCAAACTGAAATGATTGATTTACTATCCAAACGTGGCAAAATAACTATTCAGAAGACAATTGGACCTTGTCTGTAATTTTTGCAAAATATGTACTATCTTTTGCAGGGGAAATATTTATAAATGCCCCCCCCTTTTGGGGGGGTGTCATATTTTGTTTAGTTCCACTAGCGAAACAACCACACTCCCCCAACACACACACATTCTGATAACTCTTCGGACATCAGCCAGTTTTAGAGACAAGGTGGGTGAGGTAATATCTTTTATTGGACCAACTTCTGTTGGTGAGAGAGACAAGCTTTCAAGCTACACAGGATGGGGACTGATAGATAAGATATAGAGTGATGGCTTTGTGAAAAGTGTTCACCCACAGGTGATGTGGTGTTTTTGTCTTTTATCATTTTCCTGAGAGAGGGCATGTCTACGCTACAAAATTATGTCGACCTATCAGTCCTCATCCTCAAAGGGAACCTGCCCAACACTTTCAAAAGATGAATCTGGGAGTTTAAATTCATAACTTTGCTAGACACTAAAAATCATGGTCTTAATAAAGACATTGGATTTATGTCTTGTTATGACAATCTGTAACCCACTAACCCTCCCTTTTTGGCCTATTACTATAGGGATGTTAATGGGCCACTTCACCTTGAATGGTCCCTTAGAATATGTGCTAATTGCTTATGCCAAACTATCTGTTCCACCTTGTGTTTAGCTGCCATGCTCAGAGTACCTTTCCCAGACCTGATGAAGAGCTCTGTGTAGCTCAAAAGCTTGTTTCTCTCACCAACAAAATAAAAGATATTTCCTCATCTAGTCTCTCTAATATCCTGGGGCCGACACAGCTACAACACTGCATATCAGCCACTTTTGAAATTCTAAAATTAAACACTCAAAAGGTGATTCCCCCTTACTTGAGTGAACCTAAATAAACAGTGGGGATGGCCCTCTCTCTTCCACCCCAGAAAGAGAGAGAGAGAAATTGGCATATGAAGGAGTCTCAGAAGCCCCTCTATCAGCTCCATTTTGAGGCTGCCTCTTTTTGTGATGAACCTGATGGCATGGAGGAGACAGGGACTTTGTGGGAAGCCTGTGATTGAGGGAATCCATCTGTGCTGAGGCATTAGTGCTTGAAGAGAGCCCTGGCTCCAGTGCACCGTAAAGCAATGCTGGGGCAGCTGAGCATATGTCTACACTGCAATGCAAGCCCAGAGTTAGTGGGATTTGAGTCTGCAGACCCTGGGTTTGAAAGCTCAGGGGCTTGAGTGTCCATGCTCATTGGTAACCTTAGGTTAAGAAATTTTGAGTCAGGGCCCCACACTGGGGCACCAGTATCCATACTGCAGTATGCAGACCCGAGTCCAACCAACCATATGCCAAACTACCTAGCGTCCTCCCAAAATGTGGCCGCTCTAGCCCTTGGTTCATGGTGCAGCATTGGAAAACTTGACTGTCCACCCCGCACATCACAGGAAGTTGTCACAGCCTGCCAACACAGCCTGCCAAGCCGTCGTTTTGGCCTGCATGCTTCCAGCAACTGGAGCCAGCAGCATGGAAGAGTCACCATTTGAAGAACTTCTTTTGCTTGGGCTTTCACTTCTGTGTCAGGAAACAGGCAGAGCTTCCATGAGATGCTGGTGCACATTTCAGCAATGTTTTGTGACCCTCCGAAAGCACCTGATGGAGCTAATGACGGAGCAAGAGGAGGACGACGATACAGATACAGAAGAATGGAACTGGCTGGTACAACTCGCGACTCTCAGTATAGTTGCTGATGCCCTCTGTGTAGACCGGTGCTACTGGAGTAGGATTTCAAGCGCAGATTGGTGGGATCCCATCGTTATGCAGACGTGGAATGGCCAGCAATGGGGTCAGAACTTTTGCGTGAAGAGAGCTACATTTCTGGAGCTTTGTGAGCAGCTTGTCCTGTCCCTCCAGCAGCATGAGACCTCTGTGCGGGTGACCATATTGATCCAGAAGTGGATTGCTATCTGTCATAAACATACAGCTAAGGGTAGCATAAAATCCCTCCTTACATGTAAAGGGTTAAGAAGCTCAGATAACCTGGTTGGCACCTGACCAGAAGGACCAATGGGGAAAGAAGATACTTTCAAATCGGGGGGAGCGGGGGGAAGGAGGCTTTGTTTTGTGTTGTGTGGGTGTTCTCTCCGGAGACAAAGGGAGAGACCAAGCAAGTAATCCAGCTCCCACTGAAATGATACATCTAATATTACAGAAATAGTAAGTAATAGCAAGGAAATGCGTTAGAGCGTCTTTTGTTTTAGCTTGTGAATTTTCCCTATGCTAAGAGGAAGATTTATTCCTGGTTTTTTTGTAACTTTAAAGTTTTGCCTAGAGGGGAAATCCTCTGTGTTTTTGAATCTTTTCTTACCCTGTAAAGTTATCTTCCATCCTGATTTTACAGAGGTGATTCTTTTATCTTTAAATAAATTCTTCTTTTAAGAACCTGATTGATTTTTCATTGTTCTTAAGATCCAAGGGTTTGGGTCTGTGTTCACCTGTACCAATTGGTGAGGATATTATTCTCAAGCCTTCCCCAGGAAAGGGGGTGTAGGGCTTGGGGGAATATTTTGGGGGAATAGGACTCCAAGTGGTCCTTTGCCTGATTCTTTGTCTAAATTACTTGGTGGTGGCAGCATACTGTTCAAGGACAAGGTGGAACTTGTGCCTTGGAAAAAATTTTAACCTAAGCTGGTACAAATAAGCTTAGGGGGTCTTTCATGCGGGTCCCCACATCTGTACCCCAGAGTTCAGAGTGGGGAAGGAACCCTGACACTATCACTGTCTGGAAGCTGGCTACCTCAGACTGCTACAGGTCTATTGCTAACCAATTTGGTGTTGGAAAGTCAAATGTGGGTAAAGTGGTGATGTAGGCTTCTGAGATGATCAGGCGTGTGATTTACCCAGCTGGGGTGGGCAGAAACTATATTTGTGAAGTAATTGCTGGTTTTGAGAGAATGAGCTTTCCAAACTGCATCAGAGCCGTTGATGGGACTCGTGGCACTCAGGGAGCAAATGAGTACATAAAGGGCACTACTCTGCTATTACGCTTGCCCTTGTGGACCACAGAGGCTGATTTATGGACACCAATGTGAGCTGCACTGGAAGGAGGGATCATGATACCAGGGTTTTCTGCTGGGCAGGAGTCTACCTTCATGGACAGGCTGGGATTCTATTTCCACCAAAGGATATTGTCATAAATGGAGTTACTGTCCCCACGTAATCCCTTTTACCTTGGCTTATGAAACTGTATCCTGATCTCGGGGCCTGACAAAAGAAGGGTTAATCACACTCTGAGTGGGTGCAGAATGGTGGTTGAATGTGCGTTTGGCAGACTGAAATCCCACTGGCACTATCAACAGACCTGTTTGGATTCCAGTGTCATCAATGCTGTCTGCATCACTGTGGCTTGCTGTGCTCTTCACAATCTGTGTGAAGCCAAAGGTGAGCTCTTTGCCCCTCAATGGAGCTATGGCAGTGATGGATTGCCGAACCAGTGCACTCAGCCAGAAAGTGCACCTGTGACAGCAGGATGCACCCAGGTAACACAAATCAGGGATGCTCTGTGCTCCCACATTATGGATTTGCACGGACCAATGGAAGAGAGAGAACAGCATGTTTAGGAATGTTTTTGTACATCAATATTTACAGTAAATGATGTATTGTCACAGCACACAACGAAATGTGTGTGGGGGGAGGATATTGCCACTGTACACAGTGAATGGGGCATATTAACAGAATCATAGAAGATTAGGGTTGGACGAGACCTCAGGAGATCATCTAATCCAACCCCCCTGCTCAAAGCAGGACCAACTCCAATTAAATCATCCCAGCCAGGGCTTTGTCAAGCCAGGCCTTAAAACCTCTAAGGATGGAGATTCCACCACCTCCCTAGGTAACCCATTCCAGTGCTTCACCACCCTCCTAGTGAAATAGCGTTTCCTAATATCCAACCTAGACCTCCCCTCACATATGTGCTCTTGGGACCAGGAAGCAGCACGCTTGGCAAAAGATGACTTCTGGTTGATGGCCGTACCTAACGCGGGAGAAGGTTTACTCTGTAGCTCAGTGGTCAGAATAAAGGGGAAGGGTTAAACGCTGCCTGGCTGTACAAGTGGGGTTACTTCCATTTCCTGAGGGGTCAATTGGCTACTCTTGGGATAGAGAGGACAAAGAACAGTGTCCCATGGGTTTGTGGGATAGTATTGGCTAACTCTCAGCCTGAGCTGCATCCACAAATGCAAAACGATGGCGTTTGGACCCGAGTGCCAGTGGGACCTAGGCTCAAATCGTCTCATCCTGCAAGGTCCTGGGGCCTGGGCCTGAGTACGACAGGATTGTGTGTAAATGGAAGAGGGGTTTGGGCTCAAGCCTGTGTCTGAGCCCAGGCTTGCATTGCAGTGTGGCCATACCCCGAGTGTAGCTGCACTGAGACATTGTCACATCGGTGATGGCGAATTGTCCCATTGAGACTACTCCCGTGCATAAGTGTTTGGAGGATGAACTGGGGCCCTAAAGCTGTATTTTGTATTGTGTAGCAGGCCCCCTGGGTGATTCCGTTCTTTCATCAGGATGTCCAGTATCTCTTTACTTGTAGCATTATGGGGCATCCCCAGCAAGCTAGCATCAACTCAGAGAAGTACCCTGAAGGGGATCTGAAGTTGGATTCTGAGCTGATCCTGCTCAGGGCTGATTCTGCTCAGCACTGGTTGCATGGTTGGTCCCTAAAATGGGGCATGAGGGATACCTCATATTGCTTTCAAGTGACCTTCCTCCCCTGGCCCAATGAAAGAATAGCACTAGTGGGCTATGCTAATGAATGCATCAGACTCTCCTCAGACAGAGGAAAGGGTTACCCTTCCTTGCAGAAGAGAGTAAAGAGAAAAATATTGAGGATGATGTTAGAGGCCACTCCTTCAAAAAAAATTATTGGAGGTGTTTAGAAATGGGCTGCTAAGCTCAATTTTCTCTGAGTTCATTTGTGGGAGCCATAACACTTGGCTGTCATGAAAAAAATCAGGCAGATACAGTTAATACAATGGGATTTATTTTTGTTCCACCCTTTCAAAGGTATTGCAGGACACTTACAGCCAACTGTTAGCTATGGAATCTGCAAATACAAATAAATTGTGTAGCTGAGGGACAAGAATGTTCAGGGCATGTGCAAAGCACATGTTATCCAGGTACTGTAAATGTGTAGACACCCCCCCCCCCCCCCCGCACAGATACCGGTTTGCAGGCACAGTTGTGGTGTCTGCACACACAAACATGGGCATGTTATTTCTCTCCGAGCTTGAATGCTCTTGTTCTGTAAAAGCCTTTCCCTTAAGTGTGTGCTGTACTAATGTGCTCTGGGCTTCAAATACCCGCAGACTAATTGAAATATAAACATTTCCTTTGGTATATCAAACAGAATAACCACAGACCGATTTAGAGATAATAGCTTCATTTCTCTTTATGACACTTGTGTTTGTGAAATGCTATTTTCAGGTAAACAAATCAGTGGTGACCGCTAACATGTCTATTTTTAATTTTTTTAAATTAGAACTTGGTCGTTGCCAATGGAGGTCTGGGTAATGGTGTGAATAGACACCAGCTGCTCAGGCTAGTAGAGGAATGTGGATTGGTGGAAGCACTCTTAATGCCTCCAAATAAACCCTATTCAGTTGTGAAATATGGATCGACAGAAGAAGCCAAGAAAGCCTATGACACTCTCAATGGGAAAGAGATAACACTGGAGGACTCCGACCAAAATGTTACTCTGTATGTTAACTTTGTGGAAAAAGGTATCAATATTCTGCTATCCCATAAAGCATCACTTTTCTTCCTTTGCTTTTCAGTTGCATGTTATAGTGGAATTGTGGATAGAATTCTGGCCCCATGAGAGTCAATGGAAGTTTTGTCATGGACTTCAATGGGATCAGAAATTCACCTTATATTTTTGAACTGTGTTTGGTGAATCATTCCTGGTTTTTGTCTTTTATTTTATTATATGGCACTTAGAGCAGTCTGTGGATGCTTGCAACAATACTTTATATGGCTAAATAAAATAGATGAATAAATACATATATCAAATATAAGGGTCAGCTTTTCCAGGAACCTGAAAAGCAAAATTAATTGCCCAAAAGGATCAAACAATAATAGGAGCAATAATCTACTTTCCTCATGAACCAAAGTCTAGGGAAAAAAGAGGGGTCTTGCAGCATACCCTGAAATCTGGTCTCTTGTAGTCTGAGGCATGGAGTGAATGCCAGAACTAAAGACCCTTCACAGAAAATGTCCTGCTAGCAGCTCCTTCTTGTTTAATGCTAGGAGGCTGCAGCTGGAACACCTCCATGAGCACATGTGGTCGTATAAGGTGGGGAGAGAGATGGTCTCTCTGGTAGCTTGGAGCCAAACCGTTTGTTGCTGGAGAGGAAGGATGGTCTTTGTGGTGAAGACAATAGGTTGGGACTTAGGAGGTCTGAGGTCAATTCCCATTCTACGGACTTCCTGTGTGACCTTGGCCAAGTCACTTAATCTCTCTGCGCCTTAGTTTCTCATCTGTAAAACAGGAACAATAACACTCGCCCATTTAGATTGTGAACTCCGTCTCTTTGTGTTTGTAGAGCACTTAGCACAATGAGGTCCTGATCTTGGCCCCTAAACTCTACCATAGTACAGATCATTTTCAATAATAATTCATAGGGCTGCAAGTTGGGAGCCTGTTACGTAAGTCATTTTCTATCAAGATAGGTGTTGCAGTGAACATTTCATCACATCTGGTTGGAGAGCTACAAATGGCCATCTTCATTTTATATCATTTCTTACATTTAAGAAACAGCATATAGCATTCAGACATACTTTCTTCACTGTACTCTATGCTTGTCAATCACAAGCAGTGACAAATCCTGAGTCCTGGCAAAATAAAATTGAATCCAAGTAGAATCTCCCCTGAAATGCATGGGAAAGTTTTGACCTTTATTTTAACAGACAAATCAGATATTTTTTGAGAGTGGAAAACACTAAGGCTACGTCTTCACTACCCGCCGATCCGGCGGGTAGCAATCGGTTTATCGGGGATCGACTTACCGCGTCTCGTGAAGACGCGGTAAAATCGATCCCTGATCGCTCTGCCGTCGACTCCGGAAATCCACCTCGGCAAGAGGCGGCAGCGGAGTCGGCGGCAGCGCGGCAGCGGTCGGCTTTCCCCCGTCCTCACCACCAGGTAAGCCGACCTAAAATACGCAACTTCAGCTACGGTATTCACGTAGCTGAAGTTGCGTATCTTAGGTCGGAACCCCGCTGTAGTGTAGACCTAGCCTAAGTCTCTCGGGTCCTACACAGTGAGATTTGAGAATTGGGTTGTATAGCACAGAACTTGGATTCTGATCCTGTTTTATGCTACCAAGGAGGATAATTAGTTCAGATGATGATCAATCTGGGGTTTATCATTATTGATAAAAGAACACAAGTGGATCATTTTCCATAAGCAGTAGCACTGTTTTATTTTTATACCCATAGTGCATTGGGAGGACATTATACCTATTAGCCTGCCTCCAGGCCTGATGATGGTTGAAGAGCTCGTGTCTCCTGAAGAAGAACAAAAAATGTTGGAAAGTATTGATTGGACAGAAAATGAAGTCATTCAAAATGGTTAGTAGAACCACAGAAAGTGAGACCTTGAAAAATACCTGCAAATTGTCCTTTTGTTGAATTTAATTTCTGCAAGAAGTCTGCATCTTGGATAATTTATTCCTTAAAATCATTCTGTATATTTAGTCCTTTTAAAATTGAGTTCTATATCATACAGTTACAATTAACCAGAGGCATGTGGTGTAAGGTGATCCCCATGAATGGGTTAATTTGAATTATGCTTCTGCTTCCAGAAGCAGCTAGTGTAGAGTCATTTCCTGACAGCATGGTCAGTCAGTGAGTTTGTTCTCAGAATGCAGCACCTGTAATTTGACAGCCTTCCTGGGAGCTGGAGCTTTTGGAGCACCAGAGAGAAGTCAAAGCTCCCTTCCCAGTTGCTCATGTAGTTTCAAATGAGCTCTGTGGAATTAAATTTCTTAACAAAGCCAGTTATTTTTTCCAGTTAGCTTCCATATTACAAAGTAGCTTTTACTCCTTGACACAGCACAAAGCATTATATTGACTTTAGTTAGTGTGCAGTGTAATGATGCAAGGAAGTGAAAGTTCCTATTATGTCCATATCATGAGCTTGTCCAAAGTGTCAGCCATGGCTCAAGAAAATTGGTACTGTTGTCCGAGAGAGACAAACACAAGGTCCAGGGACCTACAGTCCTTGCTCCCATGTGTAAGCATTGACGTCTGTGGGATTGCTACAATGTGTAAAAGCATCGGGGTTTTGACTTCAAAGAGAAGTGGTACTAAAGCTCTGTGTTGTTTAGTCACTCTTAGTACATGGGAAAGTTGAGTTGTATATTGAGAGTGAGGTTCATAAATAATAGTATTTTCAACTATTGAATAGTTGTTGAGATGCACAGAGATTATATGGAATAGGCATTAGGCAAATACCCTGCAAGCATAGCAAATTGTGTAAATAAATATATTGTGCATATTTTAATATTTTTACATTGTTTAATTTTTTCTGCTTCACAGCCCAGAAGTCTTTAAAACACAGAAGGGTAAAGCATTTTGGATATGAGTTTCGATATGATAACAACAATGTAGATAAAGATAAACCATTGCCTGGAGGTGAGAACTTTCCTATGAAAAGGCATTTTAAAATGGCGTTTGTTTTAAATCTGTTTTCCAACAGATACACACAGAACCTAACTTCAGTACAGTGTAGTGTCCCAGGAAGTTGTGTAACTAAAGCCCTGATTAAGGAAGGCACTTAAACAGGTGTGTAAATCCAATTAACTTCAATGGAATTTAAGGACATGCTTAAACACCCTTCTTGAATAGGGATACTTTCCTGAATCAGTTGCTTAGTAATCATATTTTAGTGTACATGAATGGAACCCATTTTTAATCACTTATAACTTTGTATGTTTAAAGAAGTTTGAAAAAAAATCATGGCTGCCATTCTTCATTGAGGTCTAGCCAAATGTGGATTATGAACTTCTAAATTTCGGTCGTTTTTTGAAGAAACGCTATATGAGGAACATTTCAAATTCATTTTTATACTGGAAAAAGGGTGTGTGTAAAAAAAAATGTTCAAGTTTTCAAGATGGTAAAAATATAATACTTTTAAAAATATTTTTTAACAGATTGAATAACTTGAAAATGGCTGAATGCATTTTCCTTATACTTTCCAAAACAACTCCCCTTTGTGCAGAACTCAATCATGGAAACTTTCTGAAAAATTGTCCTTTGAGTCTGAGAGCTATGAGTCAGAGAAAATAAAGTGAGCCATCCTACAACCTAGCTATATAAATAATAAAATATGGAATTCAGTTGTATTGAAAGTTAAACACAAGTTTTTAAGGTGACATGTATACAGTTTCCCCGTACAGATGCAAGTTACATTGTATTTTGTCTGAAATTGTGCTTAATCATAAAAGTGTTGATATTTGTCTTGGCTGTTTTGTGGCCTCCAGCTAGATGTTAAATGGTCTGTGTGTGAGATGAACATAAACGGAGGGAACAAGTTTTGGAGACAAAAAGCAGTAATAACCGTCAATATTGACAGATTGCTGAAAGGAATATTTCTTAGCATAACATTCAAGTGTGCTGTACTTCATTGAATTTTACAGTTAAGTTTTCGTCCTGTATAGTAGCAAACTGCAAACTCTCTGAAGGTTTCATTTTTGCATATTACTGATAAACTACTTTAAATTCAATAGATTTATTAGGAGGCTTTATTTAATTCAACATTTGAATCAGTAGCAGGCTTTAAGGGTTAAATGTTAAGGGTCAAATTTTCAAAGGGGTCTGTCATAGGTTGGCCGGCCCCAGTAAATGAAGTAGCTCCCCTGTGCCAGTGCAGATGCTCCCATTTGTGCAGCGCTGGCAGCTACAAAAGATCAGGAAGAGACCCAGTGAGGGAGAGAGTCCTCGTGAGAGTCTGTCAGGAGACTGGAGGAGGTTTGTGGGAAAAGCTGCAGGGAGCAGAAAGCTCTCTGCAAGATCATCCCTGGGAAGAGGGAGGAATTGGAGACTGTATGTTTGGGACCTGAAAGTAGGAGAGCAGCAAGTGGGGTTTGCTGGCTGGCAGTCCCAAGCCAGAGAGCCAGGGCCAAAAGGCTGGAGAAGGCTGAAGGCAGGAGGAGCAGCAGAGGGAGTTGGCTGCTGGAGCTAAGGGTGGAGAGGGCTGACAGCAGGGGAACAGCAGAGGGGCTTACCCATTGACATTCCAGGGCCAGAGAGTGAGACTGAGAGGAACCATGGGAGGGCTGGGAGGTGTGAGGGATGCTCCCAGCAGAGAGGCAGTCGGGGTTCCAGCTGGGAAGAGCGGGATTGCACTTTGGTTGGAAGGGCCTGGTGGCTGTCCTGATACAAGGACAGGAGAGGGCTGCATTGGAGAGCTGGGGTGTGGTGAGAGATGCCAGGGGTGTGTCTTGCATGTGCTGTTTGGACTATGCTGGGGGAAAACTGGACTATGATAATGGGACTTTTGTTGTGATTTATGTGGACTGTACTTTCTTTAATAAGATAACCCTACAAGGGCTATATTTGCCCTCAGAAAGATTCTGTGGACTATTTTGGGGGAGTCTGCAGGAGGGAAACTGAGGCAGGCATGTCTGTCATTCAGCAGCCTGCATAGGAGGGTGCTCCAGGCAGGGACTGCCCTAAGACAGGGTCTTAACTCAGCCTTTAATTTTGTGCAAAGCACTTATGCACCTGGGTGAAATTCTGCACCCATTGGGGTGAATGGGGATTTTGCCATTGATTTCAGTGACACTGAATTTGGCACCCAGTTATTTATGTTCACAGACAATAGAAATTCCGCATGCAAACAGTGGGCCCAGTGCTGCCAGTCCTTTGAGTGTGGAGGGCTTCTAAAAACTCCTCATAGTCTGTGCAAGTTACACACGTAGAGGGTTTGCAGGATTAGACCCGCTATTTCCATGCATACATCATAGTGAGTACAAAATTGCCTGTGTAATTGATGAGGTGCACAGACTTACAAGCCCCATTTTGGCTATTGTATTTTATCATATTTCTGTGTATTTTGTCCAGTTGTTAGATTTCTCCTTCACCAAAAGCAGGAAAAAAGAGTAGGAAAACATCTGGTTTATACTTCTGTTTGTACTAACAGGGCTCCCGGAAATTTGCAGCATGCTTCTGGAGAAGTGCTTGAAGCAGGGATATATCAAACATAAACCTGATCAGCTGACAATAAACCAGTATGAACCTGGACAAGGTAAGTGCATTTGCCCTTTAAAAAAAAATCAAACTCAATATTTTATCTAGGATTGAAAACAGAAAACCAGCTACAATGGCTATGATTCAGAGACAGCACTTCTGCATCTGCCAAGTTCCACAGGGATGCTTTCATGAATTGAGGGCAGTGTCTGGATGCAGTCTTCCTAACTTGGGAGATTTAAAGATACCCTGGTATTGAAAATGTGTAACTGAGATTAGAATCTGGCCCAAGCGTCTTAGGCCAGGTCATGGAAGCTGATCATGTAATAAAAGAGTTGATAACCTGGAGAGGTAAACAGTCCATGTATGACAGGATCAACCAAACACATTTTTCACTCACTTCCTGAGACAAAGATTCAGGAAAATCACCTGATCCAAGTATAACTGCAGGAGTTTCAACGGGCTGGCCAAACTCCAACCTTTCCTGCCATCTTCTGCCAGCAACAAGAAGCCTCCTTCTATAAGTACATGTGAGAGCATCTTCAGGATGATGCAAACTGTATCCCCATACTGGAGGAGGGGAGTGCTGCTCCAACAATCTCTTCCAGACTCAGTAGGACAGAAGAGGTAGTTACTTCCACTCAGGCATCCACAGGGTAAAGCGTATGCTGTGCTTTTTGCTGAGTTCAGTCATCAAGGCAAGGTACCTGGCTTTGGCTTTCCCTTCTCTGGAATATATCTGGTTTGTCCTTATGAATGAAGGACAAACACTTCCCTTCCAGAATTAATCTCTGACAGTGTACATAGTATCTGCCATCTTAGGGTCTAGACATCTGACCCTGTTTGTTCACATATCTGACAGCCAGTTAAATTGGTATGGTTATGTGCTGCTGGCTGGGTTATCTGAATTAATTAGTATGAATTGTAACTTTCTTCCACAAATACAGGATATGTATAAAACCTTTCTTAAGCACTAATCATTTAGGACATTAATTAGCATACAGTATGTGCAATCCAGTGCATTCATATAAAT
>NW_020664489.1:3150673-3228834 GCF_002925995.2 Terrapene triunguis | reverse complement strand
ACGAATGGTAACCCTAATATAAATACTATCCAGTATCTGTACTGAGTCAAATTCTATCCCTACCTTCTAAGCTTTTCAAGGCAGGGACCCTGACTTCAGTTTTCAAAAATGATTAGTGATTTTGGGAACCTCAGTTTTTGGGTGGCTATCTTTAAATGGGCTTGATTTTTCTGAGGTCACTTTGAGAAAATCAGGCCTCTATAAGGTATTTCAAATTGAAGATCCAAAAATTCAGGTATCTGAAATCTCTATTCACTTTCAAAGATGTAGGCCATTGTCTCTTAGTATGTGTCTGTGCAGTTCCTGGCACAATCAGATCCTGATTGGAGTGTTTGAATGCTGCTACAAAGAAATAATAGATGCACATGTCTTTTATCAGGCTGACCTCAATATATTTCTGAGGGCAGAATTTCTACACTTCATATTGTAACCATGTTGTAACATAGCGAACTTGTTGTAAGAAGCTTAACCTATGTAGTTCTGTATGTGATTAAGTACATTGCTCCTCTTGAAACTAATGGAAGTCAAATACATTTGCATCTGGGGGTAAAATCTGGTTTCTGATATTGGCACTGTATATAGGACTGGCCAAAACAATTAGAACAAAATATTTTCCTGTTGGAAAATGGTACATCGTAAAAATCAAAACTTTCTGCAGGAAGAGATCAATTTTGACAGAAGTTTTGATCAGGAGAATCTAAACGAAATGTTTAATTTGGGGTCAGGTCGACGTTAATCTGTGTGTCTGCCAGAGCAGCTGCAGTGCCTCATTGAAGTTGTATTTCCAAGTCCTTCATGTCCCCATTTTCCCAGCTCTCTGACCAGACTATGTCTCCCATGATGCACTGGAGTCTCCCTGTGGCTGAGCTACTGCAGTGCGTTTTGAAAACAAATGTTGATTTGGGATGAAAACAATTGTTGAAATATCAGAATTTCCCATGGGAGGGGAAGGAAATTCCATTTTTTGATCTGCTGTAGTACTGCACTACACATAGCAGGCATAAAAATGCACGAGGTTACTGTGTTGTAGTTTACATGTGGACAGCTGTGAAAATGGGACTTGGGAGATTTTATTAAAAGTGATGGAATTTCATTATAATTGCAGTGACTATTTATTTATTCTCTGTTTTTTGTGTTATAGGAATTCCTCCTCATATTGATACTCATTCTGCTTTTGAGGATGAAATAATCTCTCTCAGTTTAGGCGCTGAGGTATGCTTAATATTTCTTTTTATATTTTGATGATACTCAATGGACATAAAAGTAAAGATCTGAGTAGATCTTAATAAAAGGTTCAATGTTTTACATGACATTTTTTCTCACTCTTTTGCATCAGATGTCTAGCATGTTAACCTGTAACAATGGTGCGATACCTAAAGGGGTGAAATTCTGGCCCCATTGAAGTCATTGCCATTGACTTCAGTGGGGCTAGGACTTCACCATAGAATAAAATCTTCCATGAAACTGACTGTTTGAAACTACTAGGACTCAATTCTCCATTGCCCTTCCTCAGTTTTATTAGCACCTTCAAAACTCTCATATCATTGCTCCTGTGTATTTCTCTACCTCAATTCTTCCTGTACCATTCCCTCTTCTCTCTGGTCTGTCCAAGCCTCTCTCCTATTATTACTGTGTTTGTTACAGTAGCTCGTAGAGGCCCTATTGGGGTAGACACTGTACAGACACATAGCTAGAGACAGTCCCTGCTCTAAAGAGCTTACATCCGAAACAGACAAGACAGACAAAGGGTGGGAAGAGAAACGGAGGCACAGAGCGGTGAAGGGACTTGCCAGGGTCACACAGCAGGTCATTGGCAAGGCTGGGAATAGAATCCATGTTTTCCTGCTCCTAGTTCAGTTCCCTCTCCACACCCTTTTTTCTGTTCTGCTTTGTAATTCGGTTCTTGTACTGCACTTATCACCGTGGTATGAGAGCATCCGTACCCACTCTCTACTTTGTGCCTTCTGTGCTTCGAACAGCGTCACAACAAACATTGGCTAAGTGCCAACCCCATCTTCCTTCCTATCATTCCTAAATACCTACGTGTTCTGCAGTACTTACATGCATGAACACCCGCACACAACTCCATTGTGCACTACTCCCATTGCTGTATTGTATTCTTTGGGGGAGGGACACTGCATGTATTCTAGCCATTGTTAGTTGCCACATACATCTGCAGTGCTATGTAAATAGCAGCAACAATCCCAATGAGAGCACTAAATTTATATAGCAGTGGACAATAAAGGTCTAATTATCAGTGGGGCCTTGTTCCTGTACAGGCACATTTTATGAACTAATGACTACACACGTGGGTGATGTATGCTGTCACTTGCTCGTTCAGGTACTAGTACACAAAGAATGCAAGTGTGTGCACCTGCAAAGATGCACCTGCCCAAGTGGAGATTGAATTCAGGTAATCAGGCCCTGGAGGTATGAAACTGTAACCTGATTGTTAGCCTGTGATTGTGTTGGTGTGGATAGACAGAGGGAGAGAGGCATAGTCATGCAATCTGAGCACAGAACTGGGAGCCAGGAATTCCTGGGAGTTCTAATCGAAGCTCTGACACTGACTTCCTCTTTGGCTTTGGGCAGGTCGCTTAGGCCAATGTTTTCCAAAGTGTCCGCTAACAGTGGATGTCTCACATGTCTCTAGGACCAGCTGTGAGTATAACATGAGTAGGATCAGTGCATGCTCCCCCATTTTGCCCAGCCCTGTTTTGGAGATCCCCCCCTTTCCTCTAGCCATGGTTTATCTTCATGCCTATTCAGTTTTTGGCCTTGCTTTTGAGGCAGTAGTTTCTATTTTATTCTAATCTAAAATGTTTTTAGGAATGTGGGCATCTGTCCATTAGAAAATGGGCTGAGGCCTTCAGTATATTTTATGTTAAGTCCCTGCAATGGAAATGGCTAGAGGAGAGAGGCTCTGTATCCTCTTATCAGTCCCGTGACCAATCCAGTCCTACCCAATTTATTTTTTTTTAATAGACGCTGAACATTTAGATGTAGGCATTGGGAACAGCCTGTCAGAAAGTTCTGTTCCTGTACAGCCCAAAATTGTAATGCCTTTTGATGATAGACCATTGACACACTTCTCTTATGAAGGTAGCCAAAGTGTATATTTAAGGGCTAGTAAAACAATCACAATGGCCCATAAATTACAGCATTATTTGACAGCCTTCCCTTCTGCTACCTAACTCTTTAAACTTCAGTAATACACATTGTTTGCATATTGAGACCCTCATCTGCATTTAATATATTAATCATGGCTGCAGTAGTATGCACTTAGCTATTTTAGCATTTCTTTGTCTGAGCCCAACAGTGTTCCCCTGCTATTTCCTACGTACAAAAATTATGCCCATCTCTGATGGCGCATTACATTAAAGCATGCTTTTTGTACTCATCTTTTGTTCTCCTTATCCTTTCACGTTTATCTAGCACATTCACTGGGATATGCAGTGCAGTTTTAGTTGTATTAGTCCCAGGATATTAGAGAGACAAGGTGGGTGAGTTAATATCTTTTATTGGACCCATATCTGTTGGTGAGAGAGACAAGCTTTCAAGCCCCACACAGCTCTTCTTCAAGTCTGGGAAAGGTACTCCCAGCGTCCCAGCAAAATGCAAGGTGGAGCAGATTCTCAGACCTGAAGAAGAGCTCTGTATGGCTTGAAAAGTTGTCTTTCTCACCAACAGACATTGGTCCAATAAAAGCTATTACCTCACTCACCTTGTCTCTCTAACATTTACTGGCATGTCCATTTACATCTTTTAATACATTTGCTCCACCTGAATATTGTCTGATTGAACAGGATTTATTCCTGATTTCAGCCTGAGTGTCATTCCCTGTTCTTCTTGGTTCTGACTTGTTATTCCAGTTTGCTTTGCATCCATAATGAAAAAAAATATATAATCATTGTACTGTTAATCTTTCCTTTATTCTTCTCCAAAGGAGAAACATCATACTTTTAAAAAGAATTGCCCTAAAGCTTAGGCACTACCGTAATAAACATGTTAAATACAAAGAAACAGACTAGCAGTCTCTGGTCCACTGTTCTGTCTCTGAGCTGGGCCACTACTACATGCTGTAAAAGAAGGAAAAACATCATACTGCATGTGCATAATTTATGTTTGTACTAAGCCATGGGGCGATATTTCATTCTGACCTCTACCTGATGAACAATTTATACACACATGAGGATTGAGCACCCTTCTAACTTTTATCTTAGCTAGCGCAACTGCAGAATGTTATTTCCATTCATATAAATGGCTAATCTTGTTTTTTGAAATTTGTCCATCGTAGGTTCTTATTGTGTCCCCTCCCCCCCATCACCATAGTATCTGAGCACTTCACAATCTTGAATGCATTTATCCGCACAACACCCCTTTGAAGTAGGGAAATGCTATTATCTCCATTTTACAGATGGGGAACTGGCGCATGGAGACGCTATGTGATTTGCCTGAATCACACAGGAAATCTGTGGTGGAGCAAGGTTTCCCAAGTTCTTGTCTAGTGCCTTAACCAGTGGACCATCCTTCCTCTCAAATCTACAAAGTTATTTACCTCAATAATATCTTGCAACTTAACACACACTGTTCAGTATCTTTCCTTTTCTTACTGATGAATGAGTCCGTCCGGTAGGAAAGTTCTTCAGACCATTCCTTTCTCAGATCAACCTGTGCAAGTCTAATTTGTTTTTGTGATAAACTTAGTAATGATTTCTGCCTCCCATTCTTTGTTTAGAAAGCACTGAAAACAGTTACCCATGCCAGAGGCAGAGTTGTGTTTGAGAGGACAGCATTTAGCAGCTCATAGATCATGCACCTAAATGTTTAAAAAGTAATCCCAAAAAAAGGAAATAGGGAGCCTGATTTTTCCTCTCTGTTGCGCTAGTTTTACATGGCGGCAACTCCACTGGAATCCAGGGTGTGATGCTGTTGTAAGACAGGTAGAATGGAGTAGGGAATCGAGCCCAAGGTGTTTTTCTCCCCTCCCTGTTATTGTGATTACACATGTCTGTATCATGCGGGGAGGAGCAGTACAGAAAATAGTACCTACCACTATTTAAGACAGCACATATCCTCTAGAGAGGTTACAGGGCAGGCTAAACCTGGCCTTGAAGTGGAGAGGCGGGAGCTCAAAGAAGGGAGAGGAGATAGGTTTACAGAACAGCAAAGGGGAGCTGGAGGGATTGAAAGAGAGAAAGACCAGGACGAATCCTGAGATGTGCATAGCACCTTCTGTCTCCCACTGAGCTTCCATGGGAGCTGAGACCATTTGCACCTCGCAGGAAGTGCTCAGCACCTTGCAGCATCGGACTCAACGGGAGCGACCCACATCTCTTGGGCAACTACAGGGTTGAGTGAGGCCACCAAAACGTCCTGTTGGGCTTCCATAGGGCATACCAATCACTATATTCTCCTTGCCTTTAGGAGCTACTACAATATCAATAATAATAATAGGAAGAAGAAGACTGAGCACTGAGTTCAATTTTCCTTTCTTTGCTGAGAAAATGTCACAATAGAAAAAAAAGAGAAGCAGAGGGGATAAAACCAATCCTGAGGATTTAACTGTTCATCCTCCTCTTCCTGAAAGTGTCCATTGTTTGAACAAAATGCAGTGAAACAGGACACAGCAGCTCTTTTACAAATAACTTCCACTGTTTGGGGGAGGCTGTTATTTTCTCTGCCTCCATATGGGGTCTCTAGAGATGCATAAGTTACAGCCTCTTATCGGAAGAGCGTGGCTTCTATTTGAGGCTAACTTTGCAATGATCTCAGAAGTCATGGTTTAAGCTTGTGAAAGGAGTTAGGGTTTCCTTTTGCAGACCTGCAGTGACTGTGAAAGGAGCTTAATAATAAGATTTTCCCTCCTTGAGCTTCCTGATACTGGTTTAATTTGACATTTAACACAGTATCACGAATGAGTCCCAGTTAGCTTCTGATCCATTGTTAAAAAGGTAGAAACATAGGAATTGCGATATCAGAACAGCCCAATGGTCCGTCTCATTTGATGTCTTGTCTTTGACATTGGTGTATTCTGGATGCTTTAGAAGAAGGCATGATAGTCCCATAAAGTACTTAAATGTACTATTGTATAGAACACAGACTATAACTTGGTATTGCGGGACAGCCTTGTTTCCTGACCTTGGATCTCCTACCCTCAATGGTGCAGTGCAGTCCCATTCCCCATCATCCCAAACAGTAAAGTGGAACAGTCTGTTTGCAACAGGCCTCATTTGTTTTGGACAAGGGAAGTTTCAGGATGTTCAGCTAATCAGTCAGATTCATGGGTCAGGTTTAAATAGTGGTGCAGAGAGCTTGTGGTGTCCCTAAACTCAGCCAAAGTCCCACACATCTTAGAATTTCTTCTGGATAGTCTAACTATGGCTTTTAAGGCTCTCAATCTAAAAGAACAATTTGTGGCTTTATCCAGCATCTTGGAAGCAGGGAACACCAGAAAAAGACAGGCCACAGAATCATTAAAGGTATTCATGTGCACTCTGGTCCAACACTGATCCTGTGGGGCATCCTGCTATTAACCTCTTTCTGTGCTGAGAACTGGGGCTATTTATTTCTACACTTTGTTTCCTATCTTTTAATCTGTTTCTAATCCATATGGTGTTAAGACATAGAAGTCGGGAGGACTTTACCCCTCACCCTGTAGTAAAACCAAGATTTCTTAACAGCCTCTTGAGAGGGATCTTATTAGAAGCCTTTTGAAATTCTAGATTATATCTAGTGGTTCTCATTGACCTGCTGCCTTGTTAACTCTTTCTAAGAATTCAGACAAGTTAGACAGACACTACACCTCTACCCCGATATAACGTGACCCGATATAACACGAATTCGGATATAACGCGGTAAAGCAGTGCTCCGGGGGGCGGGGCTGCGCACTCTGGCGGATCAAAGCAAGTTCGATATAACGCGGTTTCACCTATAATGCGGTAAGATTTTTTTGGCTCCCGAGGACAGCATTATATCGAGGTAGAGGTGTATTTACCTTCACGTAAGCCATGCAGTCCCAATTGTATTTTGCTTATCTTCTTTAGATGCCTGCTCAGTTTAATGTTCGCCTGCCTTTTTGTTTCCTTTATTTGTCTTTCACAACAGGCATACAGTATCTTATGGGATTGATTAATTATGAGAGTTTGAACAAAGTTATTCCCTCTTTACACTAACAGCATAACTGTACTAAGTGAAATTGTTAAATAAAAGCAAACATTCTTTTAAAAAGTGTGTTAGAGCCTTTGCACCTCCCTGTAAAAATATCAGACTTAATATTTTAATCACTGCAGTTTAACCTTGAATAAGACCTAGGAGTTAGTTCAAGCTATTGTGCTTGAAATAAGAAGGGTCTGTCTTTACTGCATGAAAAGTCACCTCATCAAACCATTTTATGGATTCCCTTGAGCTTGCAATGAGAATAGCATGCCTTGCATCTGCATAGAACTGCCATCCCAGGCCTTTTACAAGCATTGATTGGATGCTTGAACTGGTGCAGTCTCCAGTCATTTCTTTGCACTAGAGGGGGAAGCCACAAGGGTTGCAGGTGCACTTGTACATCCAATCCTCCTGAATGTATGCCACAACATAGTAGCTCATGGTTGGAAGTAACGAAAAAGCTCCTGCTCCCATCAGCAGTTTTGGGCATCATAAGTGGGGCCCTACCAAATTCACAGTCTATTTTGGTCAATTTCATGGTCATAGGATTTTAAAAATAGTAAATTTCATGATTTCAGCTATTTAAATATAAAATTTCATGGTGTTGTAATTGTAGGGGTCCTGACCCAAAAAGGAGTTGCGGGGAGGAGGGTTGCAAGGGTTATTGTAGGGAGGTTGCGGTACTGCTACCCTTACTTCTGCGCTGCTGCTAGCGGCAGCGCTGCCTTCAGAGCTGGGCAGCTGCAGAGCAGTGGCTGGTAGCGGTTATGGTATTGCCACCCTTACTTCAGAGCTGGGCCCTCAGTCAGCAGCCGCCACTGTCTGGCTTCCCAGTTCTGAAGGCAGCAGCGCAGAAGTAAGGGTGGCATGGTATGATATTGCCACCCTTATTCTGCACTGTTGTTGGCGGGGTGTTGCCTTCAGAGCTGGGCACCCGGCCAACAGCCGCTGCTCTCCAGCCACCCAGCTCTGAAGTCAGTGCAGAAGTAAAGGTGACAATACTGCGTCCTCCCTAAAATAATCTTGTGACCCCCCTGCAACTCCCTTTTGGGTCAGGATCCCCAATTTGAGAAACGCTGGTCTCCCTGTGAAATCTGTATAGTATAGGGTAAAAGCACACAAAAGACCAGATTTCATGGTCTGTGATGCGTTTTTCATGGCAGTGAATTTGGTAGGGCCCTAATCATGGGATAGATGCTTTAAGAATCCCAGAATGCATTGGTGTAATCACAGTTGTAAGGCATGCTGGGTGGATGTGCCAAACAGTGTTGTTTTGTGAACATGCCAAATTGTTGTAGAGTCAAGTAAGGCAACCATTTAATGCAGCCTGCGTTCATGTGACGTTTCCCTTGAATATGTGTGTCCTATATGTCTATTACCAAAGCAATGTCCACTCCACACTGACCTGGGGCCTGATATAAAGCCTGTCGGAGGACAGACTCCTATTCACTTCAATGGGTGTTGAATTTGGCCCTCAGAGAAAGGGAACAAAAACCTATTCCTCAGCTCTGCCTGGGAACATTTGCCATATATTCACTATTTTTAGGCAAGAAAGAAATATTCTATTCAGAAAACATACTCTTTCCAGTTTTTTTGTGTCTGACCGTCTCTTTTTTCCCATTTTTATTAAAGATTCCTGCCATCACCATCATGTCCTACCGTTGCTTCCACTTGATCAGTTATTATTTTCATCTTTGCAGGGTTCCTGGAAGCTCAGGTTCCTCTTTCATATAAATTGTTCAAATGGGACTCCATGCCATAAATTCCTAATCCCCACCTCCCCATTCTTCCTCCCACAACGACATCTGCTTCTGGGCTAACTTCTCACTTAGCCAAAAGATAACTGCAGACACCCAATGTGAGTGACGACATGGCCAAGCATCTATTTTCATGAAAGCCGCTGCAATCTACTTACAGATCTTGCTTCACAGTGAGATGCCATCAAGACAAGCGTTCATACAGAATTGCCCCAAGAATTATGATGCTCTCATCATTTCTCTGGGAACTGTTTGACAGTAATTTGCTGTGAAGCAAGACAGAAGCATCTGATTCTTACCTCACCCCCATCCCACCAGCTATTGTATAAGGTACAAAGCCAGAGTTAAGCTACCAAAACAGCTGAATTTTTAAAGGATGTTTTTAAAAAATATTCTGTTTTTTTTTTTTCCTCCCCGTTTTGGCGAATCTCTCTGAGTCCCTGTTGCCTCTTTACACTTGCTGTGGTATAGTGAATCTTAGAACCTTTCTAAGGTGCCACAAGGACTCCTCGTTGTCTGTGCTGATACAGACTAACACGGCTACCACTCTGAAACTTAGAACCTTTGTTTTCACTGCCAAGGGCCTCACCCGAGAGAGCAGCTGAGGAAATTTGGCTCTCACCTCTCTCCTCTGCAGGAGCTGGTGACATACCCAGGGTACAATCAGCACTGCTGAATAGCGCTGTGTCTCCTCAGTTCTCCAACCTGGGATGCCTTTTACACTGCTTGACTGGTGAACAGCCACTCCTAACCTGTTAATACACAGCCTCCAGCATGTAACGTGCTCTCAGCTACATTGTATTGAGTACTACTAGCTAGCCACTCATGAATTACACTGCAGAAGAACACCAGCAGATTCTCTAATCCCAGACTTCCCCCAGATATGTGCCTCTTGTATGGCCCAGCACACTACTGGACAAAACAAGCTCATATGAAGTCCTCATTTCATCAATGGAAAATGATATGCACCAGCTTTGTTATCCCAAATGGAGTTTCCCACACTCTTTAATCCATACACATTGGTTAGCTAAAACAGTGCAACAAGTTTATTAACTTCAGAAAGAAAAGAAAGATTTTAAGTGACTACAAGTAATAAGGCATGAAGGTCAGGATTGGTTACAAAGAAAATAAACTGAATAAGCTAAGTGAACTTAAAAGCAAAAAGGTTTCTCTCAGCATAAGCTTTGCAGTCGGCTGGCAGCCCCCATCCCCAGTTTAGTTTCTTAAGAGTCATTGATGTCATGAGCAGAGATGAAGGAGGAGAGTGAGGTCAAGCATTTTTCTTCCCTCTTTATAATGCAATTCCCTGTGCTAAAAACATCCTTGCTGAATCATGGTGACAAACAGTCTCTTGTGGACTTGAGGTTTGAATTGTCCTTCAGATGAAATGCAAATTTTTTGTTCACACCTTCTCTGCCAGAGAATGGCCGCTTAAGCAGGTGGTAGTCCATTAACATCTTGCTGGGTTACCAATGTGTCTTTGTCTTTGAAAACTGTGGAAAACTGTGTTTGGGCCTGCTTTTCTAACTTGGAATATGTTACAGGAATGTTATACAGTAAAACTGTATAACTTCACATACGATGTTGGTACACACACTTTATCGGGACAATAATGTTCAGCAGATTATGAGCTTTCAAATGATACCTCACAAGGCATACTTTGTACAGAATTTGTCATAATGCTGTAAAGTGGTGAACATAATGGTATAAACTGTCACAGAGCCCCTTTTCCTAACTTTCTCTTACTGCTCTCACCAACAAACAGCATTGGTGGGCTCATTCCTCTTATTTGCCCATGAATTGTGTTCATAGAATCATAGAGGATGAGGGTTGGAAGAGACCTCAGGAGGTCATCTAATCCAACCCCCTGCTCAAAGCAGGGCCAACCCCAACTAAATCATCCCAGACAGGGCTTTGTCAAGCCAGACCTTAAAAACCTCTAAGCATGGAGATTCCACCACCTTCCTAGGTAACCGATTCCAGTGCTTCACTACCCTCCTAGTGAAATAGTTTTTCCTAATATCCAACCTAGACCTCCCCCACTGCAACTTGAGACCATTGCTTCTTGTTCTGTCATCTGCCACCACTGAGAACAGCCTAGCTCCATCCTCTTTGGAACCCCCCTTTAGGTAGTTGAAGGCTGCTATCAAATCCCCCCTCACTCTTCTCTTCTGCAGACTAAATAAGCCCAGTTCCCTCAGTCTCTCCTCATAAGTCATGTGCCCCAGACCCCTAATCATTTTCGTTGCCCTCCGCTGGATTCTCTACGATTTGTCCACATCGTTTCTCTAGTGGGGGGCCCAAAACTAGACGCAGTACTCCAGATGTGGCCTCACCAGTGCCGAATAGAGGGGAATAGTCACTTCCCTCGATCTTCTAGCAATGCTCCTACTAATGCAGCCCAATATGCCGTTAGCCTTCTTGGCAACAAGGGCACACTGTTGACTCGTATCCAGCTTCTCGGTAATGTTACAGTCTGCCCTGAGTAAGGGGAAGGCTGTAGCTTCACCACTCCAGGAGCAGACCAGAGAATGAATCGTGACTTGATGAGTCACAATCCCTCTCCTGCTCCCTGCTTGGGGAGGGGAGTAAATTAATTCACCACTTTTTCTGGAGTAGCTTACTTCTTCCCCATGCACCTGGGCTGGTGTTTGGAGGAGGCAGAGCCAGGGCTCCTCCCATTCCCTGCTCCTCTCCTAAACCATTTGTTCATCAGGGAGAATATCAAGCAAATACCCCCTGCTCTCCTCCATGCATCCAGAATTGACTAAGGGGTGGAGGGAGACTTAGTGTTGTTCACTACAACTCCATGGAGCTGCTTCACCGGCCCTCAACCCAAGACTTTGGAAAGTGAGACAGTGAAATTGTAATTGGGAAGATTAGGCTAAAAAAGATCCCATCTGATATTGAGTGCAAAGGTACAAGGGGTTTTGAAAAATACACAGTACAGGTGAAATAATCAGGAACCACACCAAAAATCTACCTAAGAGAAAGTGGACTTTTTTTTTTTAAACGCATTGGAAATCTGCTGAGGGTTTTCTGGTCTTCTGAGAAACAATTCCAGCTTCTTACCAAACAAGGAAAACTTCCACAAAATTGCTTTATCAACCTGATATTGAGTTAACAGAGCATTGTTGATTCTTGCCCATTGCCTCCAAGCCTATTTGCTGTTTCTATAGAGTGTCATTCCTATTTTGCATGCTGAGGCAGCATCATTTCATTTCCACTTTGTGGCTGCCTGGCTGTTCAGGTTTTAGTGTGATATACAAATGCATAGATGGAATTTTCCGGTGGAATCACCCCACTTACTAAAGTGTCTTGTTATTCCATAGCTTGTCTTAGAGAATTCTAAGTGTCTTCCATGTAATGGGGAGTATGACTATAGCTAGGTATCCTAAAATGTTCCATACCTTTGGAGGAAGATAAAGTATCATGGAGCCTTTCCACTGGCTTCAGTGGAAGATGGATTGGATCCAGTTTGTGTTTGTTTCAAATGAGATTGAAATAGTACATCTGTATACTTTACAAATAAATGAAACTAGATCCTCTCTCTCTCACTCTCCCCACCCCATGCTTATCACTGATTATATTTTTAGTAATGGGTGTGACGGGTTCGGTCACAGAGACCCCCTTGGGACTGTTACCTGATGTGCTGAGACTACCTCTGAGCCCGTTTTCTCTGCCAGACCCAGGGTCTGAACCACGCCCCCAAAGCTGCAGACTTAACTGAAAACAGCTTAGCAAGTCTCCAGCACCCAGACACCCAGCTCCCAATCGGATCTAAACCCCAAATAAATCTGTTCTACTCTGTATAAAGCTTATACAGGGTAAACTCATAAATTGTCTGCCCACTATAACACAGCTGTTTGCTCCCCCAGGTATTAATCACTTACTCTGGGTTAATAAATAAACAAAAGTGATTTTATTAAGTATAAAAAATAGGATTTAAGTAGTTTCAAGTAATAATAGACAGAACAAGGTAAGTTACTAAATAAAATAAATCAAAATACGCAAGGCTAACTTAATACACTAAGGATCTAGTTATAAATACCAACTTCTCATTCTAAATATTATCTCAGGTACAATCTTTTTCAGACCAACATTGTAGTTTATGGCCTGGGTCCAGCAATCACTCACACCCTGGTAGTTACAGTCCTTTGTTCCAGTTTCTTTTAGGCATCTCTTTGGGGTGGAGAGACCATCTCTTGAGCCAGCTGAAGACCAAAATGGAGAGGCTTCCAGGGCCTTCTATATTCTCTCTTGTGGGTGGAAACCCCTTTGTTCTTCTGTGCAAAATCACAGCAACAAGATGGAGTTTGTAGCCACCTGGGCAAGTCACATGTCCATGAATGATTCAGCTTTTTACAGGCCGACGCCATTGTTTACATGTTAGTTTGAACGTTCCCAGGAAAGCTCAGATGTGGATTGGTGTCTCCCAAAGTCCATTGTTAGTTAAGTACTCCCAATTACTTGAATAGTCCCTTCACAGTATGTTAGCCAAACCTCCCTTCTGTGTTTCCTACAGCAAACACTTCAAATACAAGCATAGAGCCAACGCTCATAACTTCAGATATAAAAATGATACATGCATACAAATAGGATAAATATATTCAGTAGATCATAACCTTTGCAAAGATATGTTACATGGCATATCTAGCATAAATCATATTTCAGTTATGTTATATTTACACTTATAAGCATATTTCCATAAACATATATAATGCTACGTCACAATGGGATCGCCTGTTTTAGGGAAAAATATGAAATCCTAGTTGTGATCTCATAAAAGTTGTGGTAATGGACCAAAACTCAAACAGCTTGCAATTTAAACTGCAGTAAATTTTATACAGCTGTGTATGTAGCTTTTCTCTCTGAAGCCCTAGAATCCAAAACCTTTCTTGGAATGTGGCAGTGCTACATCTGATCTTAGAAATATCCATTTTATCATCTGTTGGTGGACATGTAGTGGATTTTTTAAAAAGAAATCTTAATTTCTGGAAGAGCCTTATTATTAGAAATTATTTTCATTCTCCTTGCTATTTTTGGAAGATCAGTACATGGTGCATGAAATGAAACCCCTGTTGCCTGCCACAAATTAATAGTGAACAAGCTGAACTTTAGGGCATTAGAAGTCATTATCTTTAGCTGTTGCATTTCAGTAATATTTCAGTTCTGGAATTCAATAAAGAAAGCTAATTTCATCTCCTCAGTGATGTCATTCTCTATTGTTATAGGAGTCTATTTTAGAACTGTGATGAATTTCATTTAAAAGTTCACGCATACAAATGAACCCATCATATGATAAAATAAGAACCAGTCACAATTAGTCTTTAAGCAAAGAAACAAGCTTAATTTGTTAAGCTCATAGCGTGGCATATTATTTCTCATGGATTTAAATTGGTCTTTGATACTAGCTCAACACATTGTAGCAAATGGAGTATAAAATCGATCTGCCTTTGCACTGTCTCTTCAGAGCTGAGCAGTTTGCATGCTACAGTATCTTCTGTGTCCGTTTTCGTAATCAGGGTCTATTTCAGCAGTGTTTAGACTTTTACGGGTATATCGTCAGCTGGTTTAAAATATCAGAGCTCCATTGACTTTGATGAAGCTCTGACTGTGTGTGCGTGTGTGTTATATGCCAGTTCCTTTCTGAAGTGCACTCCAGCTGGAGCTATTAAATCTGTGTTCGGAGTCACAGGACGGGAAGGGGTTTTGAGCCAAGGGACAGGTGGGGGGAGTTAGGTGTGGATTCTAAGCAACAAGGGAGGTTGATGAGCCTATGGAAGGCCATTGCTCCAGCATGTGGGGAATTTGACTAGAGCTCTTGTCCTTTTGATGAAGGAAGAGGAATTGTTGGAAGGAGCCAGGGGTTGATTGTGAGGCTGAGAGAATGGGTGGTAGGGGAGAGAAGAATGAGCACCCTTCCTTCCCTGTTCCTTGTCCACTTTCCACAAGTTTATCTCCGCCCCCACTACCAGTACCCTCCCAAGGCATCCGCTTCTCATCTTCCCTTGATACCCCAGTTTTTACTTAGAAAATCTGGTCATACCACAGCAGTGGGTAGGGTTCCCTGCTGCTTACAACTTCACACACACACCCCTTTTTTTTTTGGTAGACCAGCCACTAATGCTGGTATGGATACAGCTTATCTATTCATCCAATCTTTCCCTGCAGGGCTGGGGATTTTAGAGTGGGTATGTCAGGAGAGCTCTGTGGAGAGCATTGATTCTGTTGGAGATGAACATGGTTTTGTAAATTGTTAAGTGTGTCTTTGTTATAGGTACCTGTCTTTTTTACTTTGATTTTTTTGGTGATTTTTCTTATTGATTGTCACAAGGAAATAGACAATGAAAAGTACAAAAAGGTAAATGACGTACAGCTTATATGTATTTCCAGATGCTTCCCACGATTTCCGATAGAATCATGCAATTTTACAGCTCATCAAAACTGCGAGACCAGACAATACTACACAGACATAGCACATTAGAGTGGGGATTTCGGTAATAAAATAGAAGATAATACATGAATAAGGAGAGGAGGGAAGGAGGGAGGCTAGGTGAAATGGACATGTGCCATTCTTTGAGCATCTCAACTTTTTTATCCAAATGTATATAGAAATGGGGTTCAAATTTCTTTGAATTCATATAATTGAACTCTGCAGTGATAAGCTGTTCTTTCTTTGGCTGTCAACACCTTTATTTTGATTTCTAGATAAATATATAGGATAAAATCCTCTCCCCATTGAAGTCAGAGGGAGTTTTTGACTTCAGTGGGGCTAAGATTTCACCCATGGAATATAGGATGATTTATTACTGTTTGTATTATGATATAGCCTAGCGGCCAGGGCCCCATTGTGCTAGGCACTGTGCAAACGTATAACAAAGCCACTGTAGCGGGATGGTTACCCGCTCCTGCCCTTCGGGGCTTAAAACAGCCCAGGAGGGCTGTGGCTGGGGCAAGAAGCCTGGGCTGATTAGGGAAGGTAGGCTCAGCTGTGGCCAAGCCCCAATCAGGCCCAGTTGGCCCCTATAAGAGGCAGTGAGCCAGGAGCTCAGCAATCTCTCTCTGCGTTCAGAGAGCGAAGGGCCTGGCTGCAGGGAGCTTTTCTCTCTGCGTTCAGAGAGAGAAGGGCCTGGCTGCAGGGAGCTTAACTAAGTGCCTATAGTGGAGCAGGGCTGGGGAAAGGCCAAGGGAGCCGGGGAGCTCCGGCCTAGGAAAGCCCCAGGCTGCAGGCCTGGTAAGGCCTATTAGGTACTGGGTTGCAGGGGGCAGCCCATGGGTAGGCAGAGGCAGCAGGTCCGAACCCCTTTGCCTGTGATGGGTGGCTGATACTGCAGTCTGCCCCAGTGAACGGGGGCTAGATGGAGACGGGGCAGTAGCCAAGACTGAGGTGAAGTGGGGATAGTGGGTGGGGGTTCCCCTGGGAGGGGGAGACCCAGAAATGTGGGGGTACTGCCAGGGGGCAGCACCCATAGAAAGGGGCACCGGGATCCTGGGAGGGACACGGGGCCAGTGGCAAGGCAGATCACTGGCCTGCAGAGGGTGCTCCAAGGCTGGCAGAGCTAATTTCCGAATCGACCAGCAGGAGGCGTCGCAGGGGTGAGTCCACACCCTTATAGGCACAATCCCTGCCCCAAAGAGCTTGCAATCTACGTGTAACAATATAGACAACAGGCGGATAAAGCAAAGTATAAGGCAGAAGAAAATAGAGAGATACAGATAGACTGATGGGAATAGTTCAAAGAAGCAATGAGACAGTACTGGTCAGCATGATATCCAGTGGTCTCAGCATACCAGCTGCCTAGCTGTTGTTATGGTTTTTTTTTAACCTATTTAAAATGTTACATTTCACAACTTTTCATGCATCTATGGTACTTTTTGAGATGTGGAGAAGAACACAGCTACGGCATGAAGTGGATAAAGCAATCTTCCCAAATGAGTTTAAAGAAATCTATTTCAAAGAAAGTCATGCTGTGTTTGAATTATACTTCACTGCCCTGTGAGACAGCATTGGCCAAGAAGATGGCTTTCATTATTTTTATGGTCTCTGTAGGGAGTACAATTTTGGTTGCTAAGGAATGACTTTACTTTTGTGTGGCTTAACTGGTTTTGTATATGTAGGGCCAGATTCTGGGCCCCCAATATGTCCCCTCTGCGCAATGTTGCAGCACAAAGAGGACATAAGGCTGCCCTACCAGGCCACTTGGTGATTCCTGTTGCCTAGGGGTATCTGTAGATGCTATGCCACGCACTCCTGGAAGGGGTGCGCAAGGGTTGGTGTGTGTGTATGTGTGTGTCTTGTGCGCTGGTAATACACACCATTTGAAACAGCTCCTGCTGGGCCATTACAAGCTGGAGTCAGAGATGTGTTAATCTCTTTACAACCATTGGTTCCAGGCTAGGTCAGTTTAGCCTTTCATCCGGCTGCGGTATGGACATTGAGTACTATGCAGTTTGCCGGGTGGGAGTTTCAGATGCAGCGTGCTGGGGACATGGTGGTGTGGCTAGAACAGTGCCAGGGGATGGGGTTGTGGTTAAGACAGGGCAGGTGGAACAAATCTGGGGTCTCCTGGGAATCAATCCAACTGGACCCTTTGTTTATGAGGCCCAAAATTCATACCTTCTCCCCAGCTACCTCAGATTCCTATGCTAATCTGTGGAGGGGCAGGAGATTCAGACTCACAGAGGTGGGGAAGATAGGGAATGTTTCCAGAGCTGCTATATGTCTTTGTGGAGAGAGGGGACTCATTTTCCGACTAACCGGGAGGAGGATGAATCTGCAGTCTGCTCTAGCCAGGGCCATAAAGCACAGGGAATGTCCTCACTCTCATAGATTCATAGATTCTAGGACTGGAAGGGACCTCGAGAGGTCATCGAGTCCAGTCCCCTGCCCGCATGGCAGGACCAAATACTGTCTAGACCATCCCTGATAGACATTTATCTAACCTACTCTTAAATATCTCCAGAGATGGAGATTCCACAACCTCCCTAGGCAATTTATTCCAGTGTTTAACCACCCTGACAGTTAGGAACTTTTTCCTAATGTCCAACCTAGACCTCCCTTGCTGCAGTTTAAGCCCATTGCTTCTTGTTCTATCCTCAGAGGCTAAGGTGAACAAGTTTTCTCCCTCCTCCTTATGACACCCTTTTAGATACCTGAAAAATGCTGTTATAACAGATACTGCATGGCAGTGGTGCCGGAGCAGTAAACATCAAATTAGTATTTCATCCTGTCCCTGGTGCGGAGGTGGTTCTTCACATGCCATGGGCCACCTATTGCTTCAGCTTTGGGAGCATTTTCTGAACCCACAAAGGCCCATTCATCACATTCTTTGTCCAGCATTGTTGTCAGTTTAATTATTATTCCTTAAATCGCCTGGAGGACCTAGTCAGGGGCCCAGTGTGCTGGTGCTGTACAAATTAGTAAAAACAAAAAGACAGTCCCTGCCCAGAAAACTATCAAATTAGAATTATAACAAGGCTCAGTAGGTGGACAACCAGATAGCTGGGGTGCGGTGGGGACAAGGTTACAGCAAAGATGGGTATATTTGCATACTTTTTATAGACTCAGTTAGATGGCAGCTACCAGGTGTTGGGCATGTTTTTACTTACACACACACACACACACACACACACACACACACACACACACACAGAGTGGCGTTATCATTTTGTAAACTCTGAAGTTCTATTATTTGGACACTAAAGACCCCCTGGGCAGGCAGTAATTTTTGCAAGGAGAAAAAGCTTGTCCAAGTGTCCTTAGACAAAGCTTCCCCTAACCCCACAGTTGTATACATGTTTCTACTCTGGTTGGCTGCCACCTTTTGTCTCAGAGCTGGCACGAGGTGAGTGTATGTAAATTACATATACACTATGCCAATATAAGTACGTAAACTCATGTGCACACCAAGTCATTTTACATATGAATATAGTAGCAAGGATTAGTGATATCTATTGTGTAATAAAAGCACAGTAGTTTGTAAGTAAACCGTGAGAGCACTGATGATGTAATAAGTAAATTATTATTATTTATTATGTATATTACTGTATTGCCTAGGAACCCTAGTCACGGACCAGGACTCCATGGTGCTAGGTGTTGTACAAACACAAAACAAAAAGATAGTCCCCGCTCTAGAGAGTTTTACAGTCTAAGCATAAAACAAGAGACAATATATGGATACAGACAGACAGACTGACAGGTAGTAAGGAAACAAGAAGACAATACTGATTAGCATGCTAGGAAGTGGTCTTAGCACACCAGCGGCCTATCGTTTAAGTTTTTTGTAGACATCACAAGAAAGGAGAATTTGAAGGAGGATAGTGAGATACCTTGGTGGATACTTGTGGGGAGTTCCTCCCAAGAATAAGAGGCAGCATGGGAGAACATAAGAATGGCCCTACTGGGTCAGACCAAAGGTCCATTTAGCCCAGTATCCTGTCTTCTGACAGTGGCCAGTGCCAGGTGCCCCAGAGGGAATGAACAGAACAGGTAATCATCAAGTGATCCATATCCTGTTGCTCATTCCCAGCTACTGGCAACTGAAAAAGCACAAAGGTGCTAGTTTGAAAATTTAATAAATGGGTGATGCAAGCTAACATCACAGGCCCATTAGAGGTGGGAGCTGACCTCTCAATACTAAATAAGAGATGACAGAAATGGTGGGGATAGATCCTGAAGGGCCTTGGAAGTAAAGGCAAGCAGTGTACATTTGATGCACTAGAGAAGAGGGAGCCAGTGGAAGGATGCAAAGAGAGGGGTGACATGGCCAAAGCAATGGGCTAGGAAAATGATATTTGCAGAAGCATTCTGAGTGGCTACGAGTGGTGCAAGACTGCATTTGTTGAGGCCAGAGAAAAGGATGTTACAGTAATCGAGCCACAAAATGATGAGAGCCTGGATGGGAGTTTTAGCTGGATGGATGGATAGGAAAAGTCGTATCTTAGAGATGTTATGTGGAAAGAATTGGCATGATTTAGACATAGCCTGAATGTAAGGACCTAGAAAAAGGTCTGAGTCAAAGATGTAGGCCTGAATGACAGGCAGAGTGGTGTGATGTCCACAGTGATTGAGAAAGGAGGTAGCGGGGAGGAAAGATTAAGAGCTTTGTTTTAGTCATGTTAAGTTTGAACTGATGACTGACCTCCATGAGGCACAGGCGCTGACTTGCCTGCTTTCCCCCGGGGACCTCGACCCCCATTCTGCCCCCGGCCCTGCCCCCACTTCACCCTTTCCATGCGGCCCCACCCCAGCCCCGCCTCTTCCCACCCCTTCCCCAAAGTCCCTGCCCCAACTCCGCCCCCACTCCAACCCCTTCCACAAATCCCCGGCCCCACCTCCTCCCCTGAGCTCGCCATGTTCCCGCTCCTCCCCCGCCCTCCCAGCACGCCGCCAAACAGCTGTTTGGCGCTGACCCGGGGGAAGCGCGGGGGAGGAGGAGGAGGAGGTGGGGCGAGGGGTGAGGGGAGCTTGGGTGCCAGTGGATGTAGAGCACCCACTAATTTTCCCCCATAGGTGCTCCAGCCCTGGAGCACCCACGGAGTCAGCGCCTATGCCATGAGGAGATGTTGGAGCGACAGGCCAAGATTTTAAGGAGGCAGGTCTGGAGTAGCGAGGTAGGTCTGTGAGTCATCAGCATAAAGATGGTCATTGAATTTATGTTTGTGAATGAAATTACCCAAGATAAGCTATAGAAGAAGAGGACCAAGCACTGAACTCTGTGGAACCCCCCACAGAAAGTGGGAGAGCAGGCGAGGAAGATCCTCTGAAGAACATGCCGAAGTAGCGATTAGAGAGATAGGAAGGGAGCCAGTAGAGAACAGAGTAACAGAGGCCAAACGAGGACAATAGTTCAAGAAGACAGGCATGGTTTACTGTGTCAAAGGTGGCTGACAGGTCAAGGAGGATGAGAATGGAGTACTGGTTCTGACCTTCAGTGGAATGCAAGGAGTGGAAGATGGATTGGAGAGAGTCTAGGATGGAATTGGAGGAGGGGAACTCCAGACAGTAATTGTAAAAGTGTGTTCAGTGATCTTAGAGATGGAAGGGAGAGGGGCAGTAAGTGGAGAGGCATGAGAGTGGGCACAAAGGAGATCAGGTCACTGTGATGCAATGAGGTCACTGGGGCAAGTGGAGGGGTTACAGCAAACAAGAAACGAATGTGTCTATAACAGGGGAGAAAGGGGAGAGAGCTGTAGGATGGGGTCAGGAAGGATATACATGTCAGTGACGTATATTTCCTTCCAGGACATAGAGGTTTAGACTGGAGTAAATGTAATGCAAGTCTGAGGAGATGGACACATTGAAATCAATGCCATGATTCCTCTTTACTTCACTGAGGTCACTGTGTGTCCTGCATGACAGAATTGTGGTCTAGTGCTCTCACCACTGAACTTCACCTCATTGGAAAGCATAGGAAGCCTAAATTATCAAGAAAGAAAGCTGATGGAATGGATATTTTGAAAGGCTCACATACATTCAGCCTTGTCATAAGAAGATGTAGTTCCACTGATGTCAGCAGAATAGCACACACCTTCATGAGGGCAGAAATCCCCCCTAAAGCAGTGGTGCCCAAACTTTTCCTGTCGCGATCCCCCCTTACTAGTAATGGAATCCGTCCGTGCCCTCCTCCATTACTGCATAGTAGGCTCAGCAGAGGTGCTTAGGCTGAAGGTGGAGCTGGAGGGAGAACTGGAGATGGGGAAAGAGCTGGGGCTAGAGGTGGAGTTGGCCTGGGGGCGGAGAGGGAATGAGGGCAGAGCAGGGGGCAGAGTGGAGCTAGGGCTGGGGCCGGAGCTGGGCTGGATGGAGCTCTCTCTGCACCACCCCGTGGGGGCTGATCCAGGCCCTGCTGCATCCCACCCCCTGAATGTTCCTCCACATCACCCGCAGGGGGGGCGCCCCACCGTTTGGGGACCACTGCCCTCAAGTGGTAAAATATTGCTAAGAAAAGCTAGGTCAGTAGAAGAAATAAATTGAAGACTAAACCATTAAACTCTTTTAGTACACAGAAAGCAAGTGGCTGAGCGCAGAGTTAGAGAGGCCCTTTATTAAAGAATGAGAGTGGGAAGTTAGTGAAATGAAATAAACTAGATACTGCTGAGAACCTGACTGTGTCTTTGTTTCAGCAATCACAGAAGGAGCTGAAGGTCACATTCTGGGGCTGGATCACACTTTCCAGAGGGGATTAGGTGGCAGAGGAGAGAGTGAGCCAATTAAATGATTTACCTCTCCACTACGGGAATGTGGGTTCTCTCGTGCAAAATTCTAACATCAGATGCTTTGAGGCTTAGCACAGGGAGCCGCTTATGTAATTGGGAAGCTGGGAAAGCAGGAGGGCCTGACGAATTACATTCCAGCATGCTGAAGAAATAAGAGCCTTTGGAAGGGGAGATAGTGAGAGTCTTTAGCATGGGAGAGGTCGCAGGCGATTGGTTGGTTGCTTTGTTTTTTAGTAGCCTACTGATGATGTGGAAGTTTGGAGAGGATGAATGATTGGTGAATGGGAAACAAACACATTACGAATCATAGAATATTAGAGTTGGAAGGGACCTCAGGAGGTCATCTAGTCCAACCCCCTGCTCAAAGCAGGACCAATCCCCAACTAAATAATCCCAGCCAAGGCTTTGTCAAGCCGGACTTTAAAAACTCCTAAGGAAGGAGATTCCACCACCTCCTAGGTAACCCATTCCAGTGCTTCACCGCCCTCCTAGTGAAAAAGTTTTTCCTAATATCCAACCTAAACTTCCCGCACTGCAACTTGAGACAATTACTCCTTGTTCTGTCAGGACTGCAGAAAGATGGGCTAATGCAATGGCAGACCATTTGGTGGAAGTATGACTTTAGAGATTAGGAACTTCTACCTCACCTTCCAGCCAAACATCTCAAAGCGCATTATCAACATGAGTGAGTTCAGTCATGCAATATGCCTCTGAAGAAGGGAAGGAGTGTTTATCCTCATGTTACAGATGAGGAATACTGAGACCCTGCAAAATAAAGTGACTAGCCCAAGGCCAATGGCCAATATTCACTGCTGCAGTCGGATACCATGGAGCGCAGCAGAGTGGGGGCTGTGAGGGAGATGGTAGGCCTCCTCTGGTCAGTTCTGCACTAGTCCCAGCTGCACCAGCTGGTAACCACTCCCAAGGAGCCATCTGCTAGCTGTGCACAGAGGGAGCATTCAAGGGGAACCCCTCACGGGGAAATTGCAGCTGCCTTCTATTTCCCTGGCACCACCCGAATCTTGCAAAGGGAACAGAGCAGACAGAGAATCTGGCTCACTGAGTCATTTGCTTGGCACAGAGTCCAGGATCATAGTATCCTGCTCTAACCGTTACCTATGCTGCCTTTCTTATGGTTATCAAGCAAAAACTAGCTGTGTAAGATCCTGAAAAGAAATGAATGAAATGATGCCAATAATGTATTTGAGATGATAAGTAATGGTTTGAAAATCAGTATAATGGACTACACTTAAGAAGAGGTTAACAAAACAGGGTGCTATAAGCAACACATGGTGACTGATATATGAAACGAAGTATCAAAAGAATATTATGCATCATTTTGAGGGAAAACTGAACACACTTTTTGGTGAAAGAAAATCTATTAAGTACTTATCTGACTCCCATCAGCATAGTATCTATGCACCTAAGTAGTTAGTCATTGTTAATATGTTTTGGCATAAATCAGATAAAATGTTAGCCTGATTTTTGTGTGTGTGTGTGTGTGTGTGTACTGAGATTTTGAGGGTGAGAAGTGATGAGGCATATCAGCTTCATCATAGTTTCATATTCCAGAGCATGTTCAGATTCTGTGGCCATGTGTGCAGCATAAATACCTGGATAGATTAGATAACACGTTTTTCTAGATCTGATACAATTTAAATGAGTAGATTATTTTGGTGAAATGACACCTCCCCCCCGCCCCATATTCTAGTGCTGCTCAGAATTCTGGTGCTGAGAACTTGTGTAAGCTGACATTTAATATACTCTTTGCATTTAATCACAAAGCACAGTACCAACAGTAATATATTAGGCATCAATCTTTTGAGTGACTCTGTGAAGACAGACTCCAGCACTCACATGGAACCCCATTGTTTGGCTGGGGCGTGGTGTGGGCACAGGGGGTCTGTTCATGCAGACTTATTTGCACAATTGTGCCATTTAGTTTCACAGCAGCCTTATGAGGTAGGCATTATTTTACATTTTGAGAAACAGAGGCACAGAGAGGTTATGTGGCTTACCCTATGTCACTCAGCAAATCAGTGACAGAGCCTGGAATAATATTCCATATTGTCTGACTCCCAGCCCAGTGTTTTAGCCATTAAACCATGCTTGCCATAAAGTTTTAGATTAATATTGAATATAAATTACACCAGAATCAAATCCCAGAAAACTTATTGCCATTATATATGTCCAGTTGCATCATTCCTTATCCACCTTTGGACAACTACTCCCTTTCTAGAGTCCTGAACAATTATTCACTTCTGTCCTCCTTGCCTTTCATGAAATATGATGTCAGCTCAGTGGCAGAGGCAGCACAGAAGTCTCGTACTCTTTTTTATTTGATCTCTTTTTCTCTTTTCTTTTTCTTTCTTTGCATTTTGCTATATTTTATGTAATAGGAAAAGTGTTCAGGATGTAGGCGTCTGCTTTGCTTTGATGTTTAACCATCTTTGAAAGCTGTTTACTGATTCATATACTCCATCATCATGAACATTATCCCTTAAATAACCCGGCATCATGACGTTGTATTTACCTCTATAAGGGGATATTATTAGCTCCTTAACGTATCTTTCAGGTTTTTGGTGTGTGTAGAGGCATGTATTTTTTTCCCACAGAAACAAAGAAAGATTGTAAAGGGTGTATAAGATCAAAGCATCCAGCATTTTTATCATCAGCTGCCATCCCCAGTGAGGCACCGTGGGCTAGCTGGAAATTTGATCTTTATTGACTTTGCCACCTCAGAGAATAAAGAAAATGGGTAAAAAACAAAAATAGTAATTGTAAATAGCTCCGGTGTAGCAGAGCTGTCATGAAGCAGATTGATTCAGTGGTGGCAGAGTAGCTTTATTGATTGTGAGTCCTTAGTGAATTAAAAAGAGGACCAAATGACTTAATCTGTCCTTTTTGTGTGTCTGACTGTAACAACTGAATGTTCTGGTAGGATAGACACACACAGAAGTTTGGGAATGTTATCTACTTCAGTCAGCAATAGTTCTTTCAGAGATGAGAAGAGAGGTCTTCAAAAACTCAGCAGGGTTAAATGTTCTTTACTGTACTACAGTCTAAGAGTGGCAGAAATTATGTTGTTTAGGTTTTTAAGTCTTCAGGTCTGACGATTCTAGGCGGAAACAAGAAACACTAGCATAGGAATTACAGTCTCTTCCTTCAGATGTTCATAGCGTGGTTCCTAAATTTTGGCTCTTAGTCTGACCCTCAGATTTGTTGCTGAGACAAAAAAAGTCAAATTATTGTTTGCTCTAGGTGCATCCAATACTAAGTTTTTATTGTTAATAAATTCACTTTGAGAGGGGTTTTCATCTGAGGATCTCCAATTACTTTCACAAACAATAATTGACTGTGCTTCCCAACATGCGTGTGGAGTATGTGAATATTCTACCCATTGTACAGATGAGTAAACGGAGGCAAGGAGGGCCAGATTCCCATTTATCCTAAGGCCACTTTACAATGCTGTGGCAGTGAGGATCAGGCCCAGTGAGATTAAATAACATGCCCAGTCTCCCAAAGAAAGCCAGTGTCCTGACTTCCAGTCCCCCATTCTCAGCTGGAAACAACTCCTGCCCTTACTATCGGTATGTACATTTACTACAATTGTTTGCCAAGTAAATTAATCTTTTATCAGTAACTCCTGAAATGTGACTGGTTAATCCATTCTGGAATGGGCACTGGCTATGCAATAAGGGTGAAATTCAGTCAGACGGGGAGAGCCCCACAAGGCTTCTATGCTATAAAATAGTCCCACATTTTCCCACCACAGAGAAGGGAGTGAGCAGAAATAGAGCAGCCATGCAGGGGCCTTGGTGCCAGACCTGAATAAGCTGATGAGCAAGGAGTACAGGGAGAGGAGCTACTGGATCCACATGTATGATGATCCCATGACCCAGTATCCTCACATGAGAGGCACGAGGGACCAAAGCCACTGTTCCAGTCCATAGGCTGAAATAGCAGCAATAGCAGGGCTGTGCTGAAGCTCTATGTCCTGCCTGTAGTTTTGGAGGTGGATTCTGACCCATCCCTGTTGAGTTCCCTGCACAGGGCCTGATGACTTGAGCTTTGAGCAAGAGCAAATTTCATCTCAGCCCATCTCTCTGTCATCTCCTCCTGGGTGACTCTGTCATCTTATACTTAACGTGGCCCAATGGAACTCTTGATCTTCTGTCAAAATCCTGCCCCTTTCCTTCTGTCAGCCTTGAACATTGCCATCCTCTTTGTCACCGAGGCCTGCAAACTGGGCCCTGTCCTTTGCTTTGTCCAGGCCTTGTCCAGTTCCTGCTGTTTCTTCCTCCACAGCCTCTCAGAGGGCTGGACTACACACAGACTTGCACTGAAATGACTGAATTGGTTTCAATTCACACCTTTTGTTATTTTGGTGCATACCTTACTCCAGATTGAAAGGGTCCTGTTTCGATTTTGCTTCAGTCGAAAAAAAACAATAACAAAGGAGTGAACTAAAACTGATTTCACTGCAAGTTTGCTTGTAGACCAATCCTAAAATGCTGTTTTCGCTCATTGTCCTGGCAGCTAAAACTCTCTCATCCTGGTCTTCCTGCTCTCCTGCCTTGACTACCTGCTCTTTCTCGCCTCCTAACATCCACATGCCCCATCCAGTTAACTCAAAACACATCTCCCAAAATCCTCTGCCTTGTCTGTCATTCTCAGTGTGTCATCTCAGGTGTTTTATCCTGCCTGCCTTTTTCAGCTAGTTAAAGCTCCTTATTGCCCCCCCTCCCCAGGCCTTTCACAACTCTGCCCCTCCCTGCTTCTCTGCTTTTATCCTTTAGCTAGTCCTCCCCTGCCCCTCTTTGCTCTGCCAGTGAGAGCAGCCTTCACACTCCATGTGTCCACTTCATGCCCCCATTTATCCCTGGAATTACCTCCCCATACAAAGCCAATGGCCTCTTCCTCCTCACGACACACTTCTCCCATGATGCTTACAGGAAACTGCCAACTGATAAGTGTGAGGGTGGGGGTTGCTATTTAGTTATGCTTCAGAACTGTCAAACAGTGCAACACGGGTGACCTGTAGCCATGTAAACTCATTCCTATTACCCTCCTCCTCCCTTCCCTTTCAATGCTATGGTTTGTTAAACTCATCATTTCTTGTCTCAGCTTAGATTGCAGATTCTTCAGGGGAGGGACCCTGTCATTGTATGTGTTCCTACAATCCTTGGCACAGTGGTGCCTTGATTGTGGGTGCTACCAGAACATGAACAACAATGAGCTCTTCCTATGTATTTAAATGCCATTATAGATTTTCCCAGTGTGCACTGGTGACAGTGTATTTTAAAGAAAACTATTTCAATTGTTAATTTGCAGCCTTTGAAGAAGAGTATACATATGACAGTCTCTGCCTCACCTTTCTTTCTTAAATGACTGATCACTGCATCATTTCATCTTTGCTAAACTTCTGTACATCCATAGGCTGGACACGGCTCAATTTGTTTGGATTCAACATACTATAGAAAGTTCTTTTTTTTTTTAATCGCACACTTGATAGGTAACAAATCAGGTGGCAGCACTGTCCAGTACATGACACTCGGTCTCCAGCATAATTGGAGACATTGCCTCTCATATGTTTTTGTCCTCCTTTCTTTCAGGGTAAGTCTTCTCTTACCTAGCTTGTTTAAGTGCCATCTGTCTGCCCTGCTCTGTATCTTCCTCATCAGGGCCTTCCCCAATTTGGAAAATGTGTACCAATAAATTCAGGGAGTAGGCAGCCAGGAACAAAATAGTGTTGCCAAATCTCATTATTTTTTTCCAAGTTTCATGATATTTGGTGCTTTCCTTAAAGCCCCAGTTCCTGGAGTTGCTTGATTTTGTGGAATCTCAGCTTTTGATGGGGAAAAAAAAGTCTCTTCTCCACAACCTTAAGGGCTAAACTTGAAAATCTGACCCAAGTACACCTTAATTGTTCAGAAACTTGAAGGTAAACTACAAGAGGAAGGGATGTCCCAGTGGTTAGGGCTTTAGTCTGGGACTTGGGAGATGTGGGTTCAATTCCCTGCTCTGCCATAGACTTCTTGTATGTGCCCTTTGGCAAGTCACTTTGTCTCTTTGCCTCAGTTTCCCATCTGTAAAATGGGGATAATAGTGCTTCCCTAGTGTTGTGAGAATAAAGACCGTGAGATGCTCAGATGCTGCAGTGAAGGGGGCCATATAAGTACCTTAGATAGAAATAATTTATTTTTTTAAAGTCTGGAGACTTAAAAAACCAAAAACAAATCTCATGTTTTTTGAACCCTGCCTTAGACTTTTGAATGCTTGAAGTTAGCAGTAGTGAAGGGTGGAGGTGTTAAGGGCTGTGGGGAGACCTTGAGGCCCTTGCTTCTCAAAGAAAGAAGTGGCTATTCCATGGATCTACACCAATTGACACTGGCTGATCTGGCCCAGCACACTTTGTTTGTCTGCACAGTGCCATGCCCTTACATGGGGCTGCATAAGTACTAATCATTCTGAAGGGTTTTGTCTTTGTTTTCAGATTGTAATGGATTTTAAGCACCCAGATGGCCGTACAGTGGCGGTTATGCTGCCTGAACGGAGTTTGCTGGTGATGACTGGAGAATCCAGATATCTGTGGACTCATGGGTATGTGCTGAAACTCTTATGTTAACTGCATGACATACATAAAATGGGAGATGGATAGAACTCCTCCCCCTCCCCCAATGTACTATATTTAAATCTGTTCTGAAGGAAATTTACTTGAATGATATAATTAAATGTACAGGCCATGATTCTCCCGTCTTTTCAAGGTGTGCTCAGACCAAGTGAAAAAGCAGGGGGCTATAGGAAATCATTTGCAGCTCCCTGATTCAGAGCTGCAAAGGGGTAGTCCTGACTTTCACCACTGGCATAAGATTGCTCAGGGACCTTATGCTGGTGAAGGATTGGGTATAACAGAACTCCAGTTTACACCCCACCTCGTCCAACCCATGCCTGACCCCTGACACATCCCCCTCCCCTTCCCTATGCCTGGGTTTGGATGGGAGAGGGGTTTGGTTCAGGAGGCTGTGGACCCACCTCTGTCAGCACAGGGATTGGTGCTACCAATCTACCTTCTACCAGCTATCTCCAACTGGGTTAAGACCACTTTTGACTGCTTATACAGCACAAAGTGGCCTTAACAAAGTGGGGTTTCTGCAGTAGGGATTTCCTGATGAATGCACCTTGAGGTGTTATTTATTATAGAGATTAAAGATATGCTGTTAAAATCATGCACAACTGGGAAACACATATGGCAGGAACTTGGGAACATAGAAATCAGCATATGGGATCAGATCATTTTGTCTCCCTAGTCCATCATACTGAATGCTCTGGGCAGTAAAGCCCTTTGTTGACAGAATAGATCCAACATGCTCATCAGCAATATGAGCTTCTTGTGCTGTCCTCTGTCAACCTTCCTCTGCAGGGATTGTCTCTAGCCAGGGTTAAGAATATGATTCACTTGCCATGTCAGCAGAATCCCTCTCCTCACTGCTGAGACTTCCAACAAGGGTGCCAGTTGTGGTGGATTTTGTGCTGTGGACACATGTCAACTAAGAACCAGACTCAGATCACCAGTTCATTTCACACGTCTTCAGATGATCAGTCTTCTGGGTCCATGGACTTGGGCCAGATTCAAACCAGGGATCCCAGGACTTTCTCCCTTGAGGCAGTAATTCCTGGCCAGGCTTTTGGTGTACTTTGTCCACCTTTCCTAAAAATGCTTTGTCCGACATTTTCAAAGGGATCCACATATATTTTTTGAAACGGCATTTGTGGGCCAGATCCTCAGCTTATGCAAATTGGCATAGCTTCATTGATTTCAGCATATGCTTAGGAGGCAAAACATAGGGTTACCATCCGTCCGTATTTCCCCGGACATGTCCGGCTTTTGCGTCTCTAAATAGCCGTCCGGGAGGAATTGGTAACAAGGTTAAAATGTCCGGGGTTTTTTTCTCCCTCGCCTCCCTCCCTCCCTTCCATGCAGAGTGCGGCTGCTGATTGGGCAGCTGGGCCAACTGACCCACTCCCATTGGCCTCCAGCAGCCAGAGCCCTCCCCTGCTCCCCCCTCCCTCTGTCTGCAGCCCTGTGTAACACACAAACCCCGACCCACCGGGCAGAGTATTTTGCAAACACGTGGAGCCAGAATGGTAAGGGGGGGGCAGTCAGGGAGCGGGGGAGTGTTGGATGGGTCCCCGGCCTCCACCTGCCAGCCCCCCTCCTTGCGTCCCGTCCCCCGTGGACCACCCCCGCCTGCCTCTCCCTTGTCTGCTGCCCCCAGGTCCTAGTGTCCCCCATTTACTAATGGGAAGACAGGCTGCCCTTACCCTGCCCTTCCACCCTAGCCCTGAGCCTCTCCAACGCCCCAAACCCCTCAGCCCCAGCCCTCATCCCCCACACCCTAATCCTCTGCTCCATCCCTGAGCCCCCTCCTGCATCATGAACCCCTCATCCTCAGACCCACAGCTCTCACCCCTGCATCCCCTCCTATCCCCAAACCCCCTCCCTACACCCCCCTCCTGCCCTCAAACTCCCTCCCAAAGCCTGCACCCCCTCCCTTTGCACCGCCTCCCACCCCCAAACTCCATCCCAGAGCCTGCACCCCTCACCCCCTCCTGCACACCCACCCCCTGCCCCAGCCCGGAGCCTGCACCCAGCACCCAAACTCTATCCCAGAACCTGCACCCTGCACCCCTCCTGCACCCTAATCCCCAGCCAGGATCTGCACCCCAGACCTCCTCCCCCCACCCAACCCCCCTCCCAGAGCCTTAGGCAGGTGTGTGGGGGGGTGGGTTCTGGGCAACACCAAAATTTCTACAACCCTGCCACCCATGCGAGTGGATAAGGGTCGGGGCAGTCAGGGGACAAGAAGCAGGGGGGGTTAGGGTTCTGAGGGGGGCAGTCAGGGGGTGGGAAGTGGGAGGGAGTGGATGGGGGCGGGGCTAGGGCGGGGCTCCCCCCATGTCCTCTTTTTTGATTGTGGAAATATGGTAACCCTACAAAACACCCACCTCATATATCTTTCTAGTTGTCTCTGCTCCCCTTAGTTTCTTTGCTCTCAAATGCACTTGATGCAATCAATAGAGCAGTGTCCATTTGCACCAGATGAGGATCTGGCCCTTTGTGTCTAAAATGGACACTTTCAACAGTAGGCGCTTCATAGTAGAGAAACTAAGGAGAGTAGACACAACTAGACAGACATTTGGTGTGGTGTGTAGCCTTCCAGTGAAGCATGCAGTTGCAGTCTCCACAAAATTAGATAATTGCCATGGAAGCAAATGTAGTCATTTCATTTGCAAATATAACTAATCATGATGTATTTAAGATCATCTGTATTGCTTTTTATCTACTTCTTACAAATCAAATTACTGAGAGCAAGAGGTTCAATTTTGAAATCATTCTGGAAATGTTTTCATCGCATGTACTTGGAGGCCAGGGAAATTAGAGACTTCATTTAATCCTATTAACATTGTACATAGAGAAAAGTGTTATTTTTTCCCTGTTTCAAAAGGAGCTCTTGTTTCTGAGAGCAGCATAGGGTTAAGAAACAAATTAGACAATATCAGAAAGGAGATATGGAGGACAAAGTACACATTTTGCCTTGTCAGTACAATTAGCCTTGCACTTCCTTATGGGTTTTTCATTTTGGTTCCAATGGGTATTTTTTTTTGTTGAGTACAAATGCGTAAGTTGGTTCAATGGGCCACCACATGACCCCACAACAGCAGTGACTTCAATGGAGCTAGGCTGACGTACACAAGCTGGCCATGCAGTTGGAGCTGTGCATTCTCAGGGGCTCCTCCCTTCTGGCTCACAGGTAGCTGCTTCTCTGTAGATTCCAGGCTCCCCTGGACTCCCTTATTAAGCCTTCCATTCCCAGCTCTGCCTCATTAGTCCTCTCTGGATCTGTGGAAGATCCAGACAGGGAGTTAATTTGCTGCATTCTGGTTTTCAGGCAGGGGACCCCAGTTTTCTCTGTGTGGCAGGGTACAAGAGGCCACTTCATTGAACATACCAATTGGGGAGACTGTGTACATTAATGAGCAAGAGGTACTCCTGGGGGAATTCTGCGCATCTGCGGATGAGCAGAATTCGTCTGTCCTGCATAATTTTGTATTTCCTTGCATAAAATATATTTTGCCTAAGTGCTGCAGTTCTGTCTTTTGTCCACCAGAGGCCACTGTGGTGCCAGAACAGTCAGCTGCATGAAGGCAACTGGCTGTTCTGGCACCACAGCGGCCTCCGGTGGGCAAAAGGCAGAACTGCAGCATTTCTTAAGCAAAATGTACACCTCTACCCCAATATAACACGACCTGATATAACACGAATTCTGATATAACACGGTAAAGCAGTGCTCCGGGGAGGAGGGGGGGGCTGCGCGGTTTCATCTATAACGCGGTAAGATTTTTTGGCTCCCAAGGACAGCGTTATATCGAGGTAGAGGTGTATTTTATGCGAGGAAAAAAAATTTCTATGCCCAGTGCTACAGAATTCCCCCAGGAGTTTAAGTTCATCACAGCACCCTGCCCGTGGACCCAGGTTAGGCCAGAGTGGGGCACACAGGGCAACTGGGGAGGTCACAGACTGGGGTTCAGAATGGCTAGTGTGGGGGACAGACTGGAGCATGGGCTCAGGAGCTGTGGCGGTGACAGCTTTGCCTGAGGACGGGGTGCTGCAGAGACCCATTGGGATGAGGGGTGCAGGGACAGGGGCAGATGTGCCTGACTGCATGGGAGAGCCTTGGGGTCAGCGAGGGTCTGCATGGGGGAGGCTTCCCAATTCCCTAACAATCCCACCCCCGCAAAGAAAAAACCTTCTCTCACCTACACCCAACACCCTCCAGGTTCACTCCTAGGCTCCTTTCCTCTTCCTCAGCTCCTCCATTACTCCTGTTTCTGATAGGTGCAGGAAATACAGCTCTGTATTGTCATTTAAATGAATTACTCAACGTTCTGTATTAATATGCCTAGTAAAGAATCTATTTGTCCAAAAAAAAAAAATGACCAGAATCTTTTTTTATTTTTTGGTCTGTCTTGCTACAGACATTCTTGCTGACAGATATTTTGAAATAAATTACCAAAATAATTGAAACTGGCATGATGATATTGTATTATTTTGACAATAATGCAGAATATGGAGAATTTTGCAGAATCTTCCAATATTTTGTGCAGAATTTTTAATTTTTTGGTGCATAATTCCCCCAGGAGTAAAGGGGGTGCTGCTCAGGATGCAAGCACCAATGCAAAAACACTTTCCTTGTTTTAAAAAAAATCTGATCATTTGCATGTGGCCTTGAGCAAGTTTCAGAGGTCCATGGTGCACCTGGCCTCTCAGATAGGTATATATACAGACTGGATGGTGCGGGTGTTACTTGGAAAAAGTTACAATAGAAATTAGAGATGATGAAGAGATGGGATTGATTGTTGTGCTTTGCAGAAAGATATGAATAAACTATCTTCTCGTCTGATCCCAGCAGGGTTAAATTCAGCTTGCCAGCATGGAAGTCAGTATTACATCGAACTCCTCTCCTGCTGAGAATCAAGTACTCACTTTGAAGTGAGAGTTCTGAAGGGGCTTCAGTACGAGGCCAGTTCCTCAGAGACTAATTCTTTTTATTGAGGAAATTTCTGTATTAATCTCCTTGATGACGGAGTTCAGGAAATGCCTCAGTGTAACAATAACCACTTTGAAGTGCCGAGCTATTTCCCTGAAAGGTCTCAACTTTGTTCCAAAGTTTCCCGCTTTATTCTGCGTGAAAGCCATGAGAAAGCACATGTGGGTGCAGCTATGTCCCTCTTATGTCCCACATCCTCTGCTTTGCTTCCTCATGCTTTTCCCATGATTCTGTGCTTCCTGTCACCCTACAGCCAGGTCTAGCTTGAATAGGGCTGTGCAAAATTCCCATTTTGGAACCTCTTCATTATGAAAGTCAGAACTTTTCACAGAGTTGTATGAAATGTTTGTTGACATTACCCCAAAACAAACTGAAAAACAAAAATAATTTCATTACCGAAATCTCGCTTTGCTGAAATGCCTCTGCCTCTCCATTCTTCCTCACAAGACCTGGGTCAAAGCCAAAAGAAAATGAAATCATGCAGGGGCTTCATTGCCAGCCCTCCTGGCTCCTATCTCGCCTGTTTGATATGTCCCTTTCTTTCTGGTGGGCTAGTGAGGTTTACTACTGTGTCCTTCAAACCAGTGGTCTGCAGAATTACATCCTCGTTAGACGTGTTTTACAGAACGGTCCCGTTACTTGGCTCATCTACGGTAGAGGGCTGGAAAAGCAGGGTTGTTGCAGAACAAGACTGAATGAATTGGCAGGTTTGTGTCAGGCAGCTTGCAATTGACCAGGGTAGAGCCGTTATTTCCACAAGCACCAATTACACTCAAATAAATAATACTGATTATCTTTCAAAAATGTTCTTCTCGAGACATCTTTCATCTTCTCTGGCTCATAGGATAGGGATCTGGGAGGAAAATAAACAACAACCAAAAACAGACCCTGTGTATGGGGCGGGAAATTGTAAAAAAAAAAATTAAATTTCTCAGTAAGTAGCGAAATCCGCTGACTCCTGTTGTACCACTCGCTTTCCCTTTGGAGTCTAATTCTTTCTGGGTTGCAGTGGAATAGGTTGAAAACCCTTATGGCACAGTCCTCAAGGGCTGGATTGATACCTTGCAGTCCAGCCTGAGTAAGGGGCTGCACACAACTGTGCAGGCTCAGGAAGAGGCAGGGCTTCTGAGGGTCACAATTCTGTCCCTGCTTCCCCCTTTGCTCCATGGAGGAGCTAAACTTGTGCCAGTCTTTTCCCTAGTGAAACTCACTTCTCCCTGTGTGCCAGTTCCGTGCTGGCCAGCATGTTGGTGGGGTGGAGTTAAGGTTTTATCTTTCCCAGAACACTTGTATAAGAGAGGGAGTAGCAGCCTCCTGCTCTCCTACCACAGGTCTGGTGATGTGGGAGCCTGCACATGGGAATAAGGGGCCTCCATAATCCCCTTAATCCTATGCAATGTCAGGTTCACAGGTGAGCCCATGGAACTTCATAGAAAAAAATATTCTACCATAGACTTCTCTAGCGTGGTTCAAAAAATACTATATAAATGATCTAATTTTCAATTACAATGTATAGATTGAGTCATTTCGCAGTTAAATGTCTATAGAATCCTATTTATTTTGTCCCTATTCAATACTAGTCAAGTCTTGCTTATTTCATACATAGGGCCCTTCATTTTTGGTGTTTATTTTATTTATTCTTTCCTGGGAATTTATCGGTGTTTATTACTACTACAACAAAAACAGGTGAAAATCAGTGGAAAAAACCAATTAATAATTTTTCTGGGTAAATATCGGGGTTTATTCAGTAAATTAATGCTTTGATTAATGGAATTCAATGGGGTTTGCTGCAGAACTAAAACAAATTCAAAACACAATGCCACCTGTGAGTTTAAGAAAACAATACATCTCTAATCCCCCAAATAAAACTTTTCATTTGAATAAACAGTTTACTGTTGTAGACTTAGAACTATTAGCCTATAAATATTTACATATAATAATTGGGCCACACCATTTGTAGCACATACACTCAACTTCATCCTTTTTTCCTGCTTTTGTTTTTTTTTTTAACTTTCAAACACTTCCTTGTATTCTGAAAGTATTTGGATACAGATTTTCATTTTCTTTCTATTTTAGTGCATCAGATCTTTATCTCTAACAGCTTGAAATGTGTACGTAGTGGGTGTGAGATTCATCAGTACATTCAGATGCTCATGCACTTCAGAGCTGGCATGTGTGCCTGTTTGTTTATTGTGTGTATCTTCTAGATTCATACATAACCTTACTTCAACAGGCAGTTTTGCATATACACACAGACTAATGTATTATTGTAATACATATAGCTCATGCAATGTATTGTATTTTCCTAATAAAACAAGTTATTTTTTATATATTTGAATTATACAGAAGTAGGTGGAAATTGGAAAAAAAGAAGAATACTTTTTGTAAAACCTGGGATTTTTTCAGTAAAAATCAGTGAAAACTGAAAACGAAGGGGCTTATTCACACCGAAGGAGGAAAGACTTGCTAACAGCTGCCACCCAGTAGTATTGGAGATACTCAAGTATGAAGGTAGCTGCGGTAACTCAGATACCGCTGTGTGGTAACTGTTGGAAACCCTGCCTCCTTAATGGAGACCACTCTGTACACCATGTATAATGTTGATGGATTGCATGTTGCATATTTGCAATTAAAGCAGCAACAGCATGTTAAGTAGCATGTTGGAATAAAATTTGTAGGAGGATCTGTTTAAGAATTGCCCTCTAAAAATATAATTAGTTATGAGTAAGGCTACGTTTTAGTCACGGGTATTTTTAGTAAAAGTCATGGACTGGTCACGGGCACTAAACAAAAATCCATGGCCCGTGACCTGTCCATGACTTGTACTATATAACCCTAACTAAAACTTGGGCCGGGGGGTCGTGGGTGCTCTGTGGGGGCAGTCTGGGGTCGCTGTGGGTGCTGGGGAGGTGACCTGGGACCCTCGCTGGTGCTGGGGGGGAGGGGACCGGGCGGCAGCACATGGCCCGGAACCCTTGCTGGTGCTAGCAGGGAGGGTTGACGGGGCTGGCAGGCTTCCTACCCAGCTCTGCGCAGCTCCCCAGAAGTGGCCGGAATGACCCTGCAGCTCCTACGGGGAGGGAAGGCCAGGGGGGGCGCCGCACGCTGCCTCCATCACGAGCTCCAGCTCCGCAGCTCCCATTGGCGGGGAATCCCAGCCAATGGGAGCTGCGGGAGCGGTGCCCCCGGCAGGGGCAGCTGCAGGGACATACTGTCCGCTTCCGGGGATCCCCCCCCGAGGTAAGCACCGCCCCGCACTCCAACCCCTTGCCCCAGCCCTGAGCCCCCTCCCACAACCAAATTGCTACAGCAGCGGCCAGTGCGGCTGGCCCAGGGGCTGCACTGGCCGCTGCAGAAGTCACGGAGGTCACGGAGTCCATTATTTCAATGACAGACACGTAGCCTTAGTAATGAGTGTTACAGTTCAAGGCCACTGCACCACGGTCCCTCGCAGACACCCACTCTAGGCTCCCAGCTCCTAAGCTGTCACCTCTCTTGGGCAGAGACCCATGTCTCTCTCCCTCCTGACCAGGGTTCTTCCAGGCTGCACAGTTCCCTGCCTACCCTTTTTGGTAGTCTCAGCAAGCCATACTGCCTACACAGGTCCAGTGTCTGCACATTGCTTTCTCTTTGAAGGCTATAAACAGTGTAATTGCCACGGTTAAGTTACCAGTCAGTTCTTTATAAGCAAGCACATTTATTCTGAAGGTGAACGCATGACAGAAAAACATTAAAAACAATAAAAGAACATACATGCATGCTAATAAGCTTACCAGAGGTCACCCCAACTCTAACAAGAGCTCTGGTAGGAGTCAGTCCTTCAAACCCCACAAAGGGGTTTTCCTGTACATATCAAGTTCATATCAGCCTTAGCTGAGAACTAGCACATCTGTGAATAGTGCAGTCTTTCCTTTGTACAGCTTGGGCCTTTGAGCTTCAGATGCCAGGAGAAAGAAATCAGACAGTGGACTCCTCAGGGCATAGCTTCAAAAGGCTGGGTTTTTGCATAGCTGGAGGCAGGGAATTTGCATTCACCTCCCCCTCGAGAGGTTACATACAAGCCTAGCTCACAATAATCATAAACCATTCATTTAGTACAATGGACCCCAAAGCTACTTAAACTAAATTCAATGAGGTCTCTCAAGGATATGACTGGAAATTGCTCCATCTGTCACAATGAGCAGTTTGCCCAGTACCGATTAAATAATCACTTTATTTTGTATTAGGATCACACCTCGAAAGTTTGATATCGTTCATGCATCTGAGCGACAGAAAGTTGGATCAGTCACTCCTGATGTTGGAGATTTGACATTAAACAGGAGGGGAACAAGGACATCGTTTACTTTTAGGAAAGTGAGGAGAAGCCCTTGCAATTGCAGTAAGTGTCTTGGGTTGATCATTGAATCCTGTGTGTTGTCCTTTTATCAGACCCTGAAGCACAGTTATTTGAAATCGTATGTAATGAATGTTTGGTATTTCTATGAACAGCCCTCACATTCAAAGCTTGCATTTTCCTTGTGTAGCCAAAGAACAAAGCTTATTGGGCACTGTTTCCTTTTAAAAGCAATATGATACAGTATCAGTGAATGGATACTTTCCCCCACCTACATCTCCTCAGCAGGAGAACTTTGTGTAACATAAGAATGGCCATACTGGTTCAGACCAAAGGTCCATCTAGCCCAGTATCCTGTCTTCCGAGTGGCCAGTGCCAGGTACCCCAGAGGGAATGACCAGAACAGGTAATCATCAATTGATCCATCTCTTGTCATCCATTCCCAGCTTCAAGCAAACAAAGGCTAGGAACACTTCAGAGCATGATTTTGTATCCCTGCCCATCCTGGCTAATAACCATTGATGGACCTGTCGTCCATGAACTTATCTAGTTCTTTTTTGAACCCTGTTATAGTCTTGGCCTTTACAACATTCTCTGGCAAATAGATCCACAGGTTGACTGTGTGTTGTGTGAAGAAATACTTCCTTTTTTTTATTTTAAACCTGCTGCCTATTAATTTCATTTGGTGACCCCTGGTTCTTGTGTTGTGAGAAGGAGTAAATAACATTTTCTTATTTACTTTCTCCAAACCAGTTATGATTTTATAGACTTCTATCATATCCCCCCTTCGTCATCTCTTTTCCAAGCTGAAAAGTCCCAGTCTTATTATCTCTTCTCATATGAAAGCTGTTCCATATCCATAATCATTTTTGTTGACCTTTTCCATTTCCAATATATTTTTTGAGATGGGACGATCAGATCTGCATACAGTATTCAAGATGTGAGCATACCATGGATTTATATAGAGGCAATGTGATATTTTCTGTCTTATCATCTACCCCTTTCCTAATGATTCCCAACTTTCTGTTAGCTTTTTTAACTGCTGCTACGCATTGAGTGGATGTTTTCAGAGAACTGTCCACAATGACTCCAAGACCTCTTTCTTGAGTGGTAACAACTAATTTAGACCCCATCATTTTATATGTATAGTTGGGATTATGTTTTCTAATGTGCATTACTTTGCATTTATCAACATTGAATTTCATCTGCCATTTTGTTGCCCAGTAACCCAGTTTTGTGAGATCCCTTTGTAACTCTTTGGAGTCTGCTTTGGACATACTGATCCATGAGAGGACCTTCCCTCTTATCCATGACAGCTTACTTTGCTTAAGAGCCTTTGGTGAGGGACCTTGTCAAAGGCTTTCTGAAAATCTAATTACTCTATATCCACTGGATCCCCCTTGTCCACATGTTTGTTGACTGCTTCAAATAATTCTAGTAGATCGGTGAGGCATGATTTCCCTTTACAAAAATCATGTTGACTCTACCCCAACAAATTGTGTTCATCTATGTGTCCGATAATTCTATTATTTAATGCAGTTTCAACGAATTTGCCTGGTACTGAAGTTAGGCTTACTGGCCCCTGGAGCCTTTTTAAAAAATTGGCATCATATTAGCTATCCTCCAGTCATCTGGTACAGAAGCTGAATTAAATCATAGGTTACGTACCACAGTTAGTAGTTCTGCAATTTCATATTTGAGTTCCTTCAAAACTTTGTTCTAGTGACTTATTACTGTTTAATTTATCAGTTTGTTCCAAAATCTTCTCTAATGACACCTCCATCTGCCACAGTTCCTAAAAAAGAACATGATTGCTTCTAATCAGCTTGACTCTAGTCAGGTTCTATTTTGGGGCTGATCTGGCCAGACATGAAAAGTAAGATAAATGAATGTCGGAAGAGCCAGATGGGAGGCTGCCATCTAAAAATACCAAATTGATGTTTTCTAGAGGCTTGAAGCCCATACTCCTTATTGGGTGAAATTAAGGCAAAGGCCAAGACATGGTCCAACGGGGAGGGCACTCTCCTGGGACTTGAAAGACCTGGATTAAATTCTCTCCTTCACCACAGACTTGCCTATGACCTTGGGCTAGTCAAGTAATTTAGTCTCTCTCTACCTCAGTTGCCCATCTGTGTAAAAAAAAAAAAAAAAAAAAAAAAAAAAAAGGGGGACAATTATACTTCCTTATCTCACAGGGGTGTTGTTAGGATAAATACATTAAAGACTGGAGGTGCTCAGATACTATGGTGATGGGGACTGTATAAGTACCTTAGATAGACAGACATCACAAGACACATGCACCACTTAAGCCCTCAAAATAGGGATTTACGTAGTGTTTAGCCCTTGTGAACAGTGGTGAATTTCACCTTTAAACACTTACACACTGTAGCAGAGGCTCTATTACAGCAAGCACATGATCTTTGACAGTAGTGGTAATGTATCATTTTTGGAATCAAAAGCTGGTGAGAACCTTGGATAATGTGACAGTACGTTGACTAATATACAGGCTGTTTGTTTTAAAGTTTTTCAGACTTTTACAATTTAATCTGCAGTTCAGCTATATTGACAGATGTCTTTTACAAAGTCTTCATTATATTCTATGGTTTTAATGGATTTTCTCTTTTTTTGTTTGTTTGTTTGTTTGTTTGTTTTCCTATTAAGTAAATGTAATCAACAAGTTAAAAGTTTCCAATCTGGATTTCTTATTCCTGCACCCTAGCTTACCCTTCTGTATGTGACAGTCAGCAAGGCCGTCAAAGAGAGGAAGCACCCTCATTCCATGACAGTGAGACAGAGGCCTCAAAGCTGGAACAAGAGTATGTACACAAGGTGTATGAAGAGATCGCAACACACTTCAGCAGCACCAGGCATAGTCCATGGCCCCAAATTGTTGAGTTTCTTAGGACTTTACCAAAAGGCTCTATGGTGGCTGACGTAGGTTGTGGAAATGGGAAATATCTTGGAATCAACAAGGACTTGTACATGGTAAGTCACTGATGTTATTTGTCTTCTCTTATTGTTCTTATTATTTGTGTTATTGTGATGCCTAGGACCTCCAGTCATGGACTGGGACCCCATTGTGCTAGGCACTGTACAAACACAGAATTAAAATATGCTCCCAGCCCCAAAGAGCAATTACTGATTGTCCTAAGTTTGCACCAGCAGCGGCTCCAGGCACCAGCGCAGCAAGCGCGGGGGGGTGTGCCGATCGCCGTGAGGGCAGCAGTCAGGCTGCCTTCGGTGGCATGCCTGCGGGAGGTCTGCCGGTCCCGCGGCTTTGGCAGCAATTTGGCGGCAGGTACGCCGAAGGCGCAGGACCGGCAGATCACCCGCAGAAATGCCGCCGAATCCACGTGAGCAGTGGACCGCCCGCAGGCATGCCGCCAAAGGCCGCCTGACTGCCGTGCTTGGGGCGGCAAAAAACATAGAGCTGCCCCTGGTTTGCACATTCCATTTGTTACCTTTTCTTTTTTTTCTTTTTGGTTTACAAATCAAAGTATGTCATAGTGGAAAATTGTAGTGAATAATTACAATGGTCTGTATTCACCACTGCCATGAAAGGGGCAAATGGTCAGACAATTTCAGGTGTCCCAGTAGATTTTCCACTTGGAAGGTGGGTGGAAGGGATGTGGGGATGTCTCTGAAACTGCAGTACCAATAAGATCTCCAAGGTGTATCTGCAAGGTGTGCCCTCTGTATACTGCACCATGGTCCTCTTTCTCTGGCAGCGTGGCTTACTTGGGAACTGGGCTTCCATTGGCTGTCCTCGTCATGACTGCACGACAGCCCTCACCCCTACACAAACACATCTTGAGTGTGTACAGAAGTGAAGAGAAGAAAGTGGAATTTTCAAGGAGCATCAAGTTCAACAGAGACTTTCAATTAGAACTCTACCAAGTTTTGAGGGGAGCCTGTAAAGTAAAGTGATTGCTCCCCAGTCCTCCTCTTCCCTCCAAACCCTAGCCATGCAGCACACTCAAAGAGGGCTTCTGTGAGTTCTCAGGGATGAAGGGAACTGCCACTAAGCCACCATTCTCCCCCACTTTGTTTTTTATGACATTTCACCCCTTCTTTATGCTCTTTTGTTTCCTTCTACATTACACAATGACGGGGAGCATTTGACCCTATGCAAGTGATTACGTCTAACAAATATCAAAAAGCAGAAGTGTTAAAAAAAATACCAGAGAGATGCGTCTGTATAAAAATATCTAGTTCCCGTGTATGCTAGTAGATAGCAGTAGAGTGCCTCTTGCTGATGGAACAGGGTATGACATCAGATCCCCGTAGTGTGTAACGTCCACTAAATCTCTCCACAGATGCACTTTGCTAGAGACAGAAGCTAACACACTGGCATAATTTATAGTCAGTAGGTGCCACACCTTCTGTGGATTTTACTATCTGTGGTATTTATTTCTAATGTGCCATAGTACTCATGGAAGAAGCAAAGACAAGACCCCCATGAAGAGCTTGTAGTTTAAGGGTATGTCTCCACTGGAAACTTCAAAGCACTGTCGCGGGAACTCTCCCGCAGCAGCGCTTTGAAGTGCGAGTGTGGTCGCGCGCGAGCACCGGGAGAGAGCTCTTTCAGCACTCCTGGTAATCCACCTCCACGAGGGGATTAGCTCTGAGCGCTGGGAGCCTGTCTACACTAGCACTTTAAAGCGCTCAGACTTGCTGCGCTTAGGGAGTGATTTTTCACCCCCGTGAGCCAGCAAGTTAGAGCGCTATAAAATGTAAGTATAGACAAGCCCTAAAACCCCATTTGCAGGTTTGGGGCCTACGCTTCAGAATAAACAAACAAGGAAAAGAGTGCAAAATAAAAGGGCATCATTCAAACTCTTTCAGACTGGCATGCATAAGAGGGGCAACTGTTGGCAATTTTCTGCCCAAGGTGAACTTCCTGCAGCATGGTTCTCCTGTCTCCTTGTTCATCTTTTCTAGCCATGTTTTATTCTTTATCAGTTTATTTAATGTAACCTTTGACATTTTGCATGCCGTTCAGTAGTTGTTTAAAAAAACCAAACATACTGGGCCAGATCCTCACTGGTTAAAACTGGCATAGAGCCATTGAAGTCAGTGGAGCTACATTGATTTATGCCAGCTAACGATCTGGCCTACTTGGCCTCCTACGTAATATTGCTTCCATTCCCCTTTAATCTCCTTTCTGCTCAATAAATCTTGGTGTAGCATTTCTTCCTTGTTTCTCTTTTCCTTTCATACCAGTTTTTGTGATGTATAATTTTTCCATCGCCCCTTTTCTCTTCCTCTGACCCTTCTCCTTTCATTGCTGTGATTGTGTTCTTGCAATTTCTTGTCTCCCTTCAATCACTTGTTCTTTCTCTCATCTTCCTTATCGATCCCTTTCTCTTTTCCCATCATCAAAGACACCCCCTATCACTAACATTCACTAATCTCCTGTATCCTGTCATTCAACTGTATCTTCTGCCCTCTGGCACATCCCCCCACACTCACTCTCCTCCCTTCCCAACACAACGACACACACTCACACAAATATTAAACAAATGATTTTTTTTTCAGTGTAGAAGAAATGCAGATATTTCAAAGTTAAAAGATATCATGACACTTTTTGTAGAGCTACAGGTTTCCCTTAATTCTTTGGCTAAAAAACCCTCCTCGGTGTTATACAGCGTGCTGTCTGCTGCTGTTCTTTAGCCCAGAAATGTCTGCATTTGAGCAATGAATTGATTCATTTATGTGTTTAGATTGTAAAATAGTTTGGAATCCTTCAGGCTGAAAACATCATTACAGTGTAAAATATTGTCATTAGTAATAATAGAAGTCTTACTTGTTTATCTGTTTCAGGAGTTTGTCCTACTATTTATACTCAGCTATAAAACATAAGCTATTATTTAAAGCCCTGCAAGTATTTGTAATACAGCTGTTTGCATTACTGATGTCACAAGCCAGAAAGAACCAACTGATTTATAAGCAGGCATGCTTATGCCTGACTCCTCTGGCCTGAAAATAATTATTAGTCCACTGGTATGTCAAGTACATTGCAGTCTTTCATTCCTGACTGAGTGCTCTCCAGAAAGAAAAATCTGCACGTCTAACCAGAGAGGAAAAAGTTCTTCAAGTGATGGTCCCTGTGCGAATTCCACCCATGGATATGTATGGGGGGAGGGATAGCTCAGTGGTTTGAGCATCGGCCTGCTAAACCCAGGGTTGTGAGTTTAATCCTTGAGGGGGCCACTTAAGGATCTGGGGCAAAATCAGTACTTGGTCCTGCTAGTGAAGGCAGGGGGCTGGATTCGATGATCTTTCAAGGTCCCTTCCAGTTCTAGGAGATAAGATATCTCCATTAATTAATTTATTAATGCACGCCATGCATCTGAGTCCAGAGATCTTTAGTAAGCCGTGTCCATTGGTCCGCACAGTCGCAGTTGCTCTCCTCAGGGTCCAGCCCAAGCATATAAGGGGTGGTAGGGACTGCCACCTCTCCCTCCAGTTCCTTCTTACTGCCTCATGGCCTGAGTCGGAATCTTCTGTGTCCACAGCTTCTTCCGTTGTTTTCTTTCTTCGATCTGCTGTTTTATATATATATATTCACTATTTTAGAATTTATCATTTTAGTACTTAGTGTAGTGTAGTTTAGTTAGTTCTTTCCCTATCTTGGGGAATTTCTTCTCTGAGGGGAAGAACTGTGGCCAGAGTCCTGGGATTTAAGAAGTGCGTTTTCTGCCCCCTCTCCTTTTCAGAGAGCGCCAAACACCAACACTGCCTTTTCTGTCTTGGTGAAGCTCACGTCTTTGTTAAGTGCACTATCTGCCACTTTTTCCCTCCCCAGACTCGTGAGGGTTGAAAGCTCAAACTGAGGAAGCACCTCATGAAAAAAGCCATGAGACACCCCCAGTAGGATCCAGGCTGGGGAGACCCCCCCCCCATACACCGGTCCTGACCAATGGGCAGCAACCCTCCAGGCATGAACTCAGGAGATGAATCTACAACTTCCAAGCCTAAAGAATCCAAGGCTTCTCATGAGTGTAAGGGGACACTCACAAGCATAGAACAGTTCCTCTTCAAAATCTGCCCTGAAAAGAAAGGAAGTGCTTGGTACAGGCCACTGTCAAAGATTGTATACTGGGCTAAATGGAGGGCTGTTCCTATGATTGTGGGAGCATACCAGGGAGTTGGACATTCATATATTTTGGTTTGTGCCCACAGTTTATTTTGTGGGTACAAATTTGTGTGAGAGTTGGGCTCAGCCCATCCGAAAATATAGCCCTCAAAGGGATTTTGTACCTGTTTCCCTGAAGTATTGCTGCACAGTCCCACAGGAAGTAGTTTAGAACATGGGGCAACATGTAAGCTTCATCTTTAGTGGCAGGTACCTTTGGGGTTCATTATAGACTGGTGCTTCATTATAGAATTATTGTGCTGGATTAGTCAGCATGCTCTTCCCTTTTTACGCCAGGGAGAGGATGCAGCTGTCCCTTGTGTCCCTGCTGGTGCTTACTGGGCTTTTGCAGTGAGTATGTCTGAGCCTGATCATATTTCATACATTGTTTTAGCCCCATTGACTTTGGTCGGATATTAGTGTGAACTGAGGGGGGGAGTGGAATTTGCAGAGTACGCTCGTTTTGGCAGGTGAAGTATCAGGATAACAGTGTTGCTCTTTAGATACTATTACTCCTGGGGGAATTCTGTGCCACTACATAGTGCAGAATTTTGCAGAAAGTAATGGTTTTTTTTTACATAATTTTCTTTCCCCCATAGAAACGGGCTGCAGTGCTTCTGGCTACCACCCGGGGCCACTGGACCTGGCAGAGCCCAGCTCGCACATAGAAGACACTGCAGAGAAACAGGAACTGGGTTGTCATAGGGGTTTCTTTAACTCTCAACTCCAGGGGGAATTTTTGTGTGTGTCTGTATTGTTTCAGACATACTTGCTGATGGGTATTTTGAAATAAATTACCAAAATAATTTAAACCGGTGTGATTATGTAGTGTTATTTTGAGAAATAAACTTTGCAGAATTTTAAAATATTGTGTGCAGAATTTTTAATTTTTTGGTGCAGAATTCCCCCAGGAGTAAGATACAGAGAATCAAATCTTTCCTCCATTTTCCCCCCCTTGACTGATGGAGGTATTTGACCCAGCATTTTTCTCAGTAACTGTGGTCTGCCCTTACGTGACAATACTTATTAGTTCCTTTTAAGAGGTCTCTCTGTATTCATAACACCTATTCAGAACTCTCAGCGCAGATACTCTAGGACAGGAGGCAGTGACACATTGCTGAGAAATTGAGTTATTTTATTAAGGCACAAATATATCGATGCTGCTATGCAGCCTGAAGTATTTTGACCTGCAGATGTTGGAAAGTAAAGAGAAGGAACTGAGACAAGTAGTTTCTGTGTGTAGGCAGTGTGCTGTAGAGGTTACAGTCCATTTTTAGAAAGGGTACTTTAAATAGCAGCTCTAACAGCAATTCAAAGTTAAGGTACATCTCATGGTGTTTTAATCTTTAGGCACTGTCTGAAAATGTCCCCACAGCTGTCTGTGCTATTGTGTTTGCTTGACTTTTTTTAGATGATTACACAGAGCCTTGTCTAGTCAGGTATTATTGTGTGACAATGGAACTAGCATGAATTCAGGCACACTCAACAAAACCAGCTATGCTGTAATGGCTGTATTATTCTGTTACAATAGAGAACAGCAATTGCATGACAATCAGAAACTCAGGTGAAGAATTTTGAGTGAGAGATGGAATCAGAGCCTCATTTAGTTAGGACAGAAACTGACAGAAGATTGTGCATCTGATAAAATATGTGATCCCAGTGGTTTTTTGGCTCCCACAGGTATTTCATTGTTGTAATGTATGCAAAGGAGCCAGAGAAACTGATTTTCACCAAACAATTCCCTGGGTTTTTTAGCTGGTTTTTGTTACATTTATGTCATTGTTTTTAAGCACGACTTTGATATCTACATCCAGGGCTTTTGTTTTCTTATAATGCCATATTTCAGCCTAGGCCACTACAATGACCTAAGTTCAAAGCCCACTGAAGTCAATGCAAAGACTCCTATTGAATTCAATGGGCTTTGGATCTGACTCCAGGTTTCCAGCGTGCCGAAGCAGGGGTGGTTATGTGTGAATGCACATTGGAAGGTTCAGCATCCCCAAAGACCTACAGCATAAGCTTGAAGGGCATTGTAGCCTTGCATTTTCAGAGTTTCCATTTTTAATTGGGATGGCACTTTGATGGAAAATGCAAACAAACAGTTACTGTGTGAAAGTGTATCAAGTAGACCTTGGCAAGAATATTGACATTAGTGAGAAATGTAATAAATAAGATGTAAAATGGTGGGTTTTATTGTAGCAAATTTGCACTTTTATAGCACCCCTTGTCCAAGGATTGCAAAGTATTTTACAAACTTTAATTAATGATTGACTTAATTTAAGTATTAAGTTATTCTGATATAGCATTTTACCTTTTCTGCAGTGAAACATGGGTCTATTTCTCCCCACTCCATTTCCCCTCCCAGTCTAGGATCAGCCAGGATTTGGAGTATCACATAAAATGTACCTTTTTTCAGGAAGGGGAGTAAAAGGTTTGGTGCATTATTAGTGCAAGTTGGTGGAAGTATCAGGGCTGCATTCGGTATGCTGTCCTCCCAGAGGAGATGGCATTTCAGTGAGCCTGGTGGCATGTGAAAGCAGATAGGAAGAACTGACTTACAAAGTATCCCTGGAGCCAGTTCTTTGTGTTGGGTAGTGGTCAGACTGCACTGACTAAAGACTGGGCAAGCAGTCTGTTCTGGGGAGCCTCCATTGTCCTGCTCTCTCAATAAAGAGTAACTGAAGGGGTGAAAGATCTTATGGTGGGGTGGCTGGGGGATGAAGGGAGAGCTCCAAAAGAACAGGTGAGCAAGGAGCACAAAACAAGTGAATATACTGATGTATATGAGTTGATTCTGATATTATGCCAGTGAGAGATGAACCTCCCATTTTAGACACAATATATTATTTCCAAAGGCATCTTGGTTCTGTGCGGTAGAAAACAAAACACTACGTGAAGGAAATGCTAAAGGTCTGACTCAGACCAGCTAAAGCAAGGGAATTTTTCTCTCTCGCTGTGGCTGTAGTCGTCTTTCTTGCTCTGTGTGTATGTGCGTGCGTGTGCGCACGCTTGCTAGAATGTAATTTGGTTCCTCGAGACTCTCATGCTATTAGTTATAGCTGAAACGTTTCTCTGGGGAGCCATATAATTTCATTTGGTGGTTGGATTTCAGAATTAGATGTCGTTCTCTCTATCGGCGTCAGATGAGTTGAATCAATCAGGTTCCAAGAGACTTAAATGAACTAATTCCACCAGGTGGAGTTAGTTATAATGAGGTAAAGTACAAAGAATATACATAATGATGGAATACTGTGACATACTGGGGCACAATCCAGACTAATGAGCAGCTGTGTCACCCCGGCTCTGTAACCTGGGGTGCCCTTTACAATGCCTTGCTGCTACAGCCTCCTACCTGGACTGCTCACAAACAGCCTCTGGCATGTGTGTCACTGCCAGCTATGTCTGTGGGTGCTGCAGCCAGCCAGCCTCACTGTGGCTCTTACTAGCCTGGGCTATGTGGCAGGGTGACCCCAACACCCGCTCCAGACCCAGATCTTCCCCCAGAAATGTCTGTCCTGTACTGTCCAGCCCTCTCCTAGCCAGTACAAATATATTAAATCTGGTATTCCTTTAAAGGAATAATATGCCATTTTATTATTTTAAATAGCTATCCAGACACTTCAATTTAAACACATTGGCTTAGAGAAAGCAATAAAACAAGTTTGTTAACTACAAAGAGAGAGAGATTTTAAATGAGTACAAGTAATGAGGCATAAAAGTCAGAATGGTTACAAGAAAAATAAAGATAACATGTTTACTAGTATGTACTTAAGAAACTAACTTAGTTGCAAAGCAGACTTTCCACCACATGCTCCAGCAGATTACTGCCCAAACTCTCAGGTCTAGACCCCTCCAGAGTCCAATGGCTGTTTCCTTTTGTCTTCTCAGGTGTGAAGAATGGGGTGGCAGGGAGAAAGAGAGAGGGGTATTTTGGGGTGTCTGCCCCTTCTTTTTATAGTCCTGTCCCCCCTCTCAGAAGCATTTCCAGCTGGGAGCAAGGCTACAGGCAGTCTGGTGAAGAAAGGAAACTCCATGCTGTTTCTTTGCTAAGATGTAGATTTTTGTCCCTGCTGGCCCCCTTCCTTGCCAAAGAATGGCCACTTAGCAGGGAATGGTCCATTAGCCTTGTTGACACCTGGCTGAGGCGTCAGCTTGCCCTTTGTCTCTGAGGAACTGGTTTAGCCACTTCCCAGACTTATCTGGGAAACATACTTCAGTCATGATTTCAGCTTATGTTCATAACTTTATATACTACACTGCTATGTGCATGTTGCCATATTATTGATCAGCAAATTATGAGTTTTTAAATGATACCTCACAAGGCATACCTTGTACAGACATTATTACAACAACATGTAGGGTGTGAACACAGGGGTGTATTCTGTCACAGCAACATAATAGTGTTTTTATCTATCTCTACCTAATCTTGGCTGAGGACTTAGCCTCTCCCAGGTTGTGATGCCATTAATAATATCTTTATTTAGCATCTTTTGTCCCAAGGTTCCATTCCATATGACTTTACTAACTATATGTTATTAGAATCCTTTTACTTACCACTGAAATGCAGCCACCTCTGGATGAAACTATGACTGTTGGGCTGCTAGAAGCCCAGTAGTGACAGTAGGTCTGCTTCATGCTCCTCCCCATCCCACCCCCAAAGAATCTGCCTGTGGGGCTGCTGGAAGTGCTTACAAATCACCACTCTGCCCATTTTTCTAATCCCCACCTTCCTTCCCTATAACTTCCCTTTTATTCTTCCATTTCTCTCTTCAATCTAATGGGTTACATGGACTGCTCCTTAGCAGCGCTGCTCTTCCACAGCCCACATGTGGCAATTTAAGTGACTAAGAACTTGTTTACAATGGGGTTTCACCTGCCCAGCTGCAAACCCCAGTTCAGATATGCTTTTTGCCAGTGCAGCTTACTCTGGTGTAAAACAGAGTTGGATACGCTAGTGTAAACCATGTCTACATTAAGTGGCTTGCTCTGGTGGATCTACATCAGTGACTGAAATCGCAGTGTAGCTGAGGCCTTAGAAAATCAAGAAGACCCTGAAACTGCAACTAACAAGTGTCTAAAGATTGCAACCCCGGAAGGATTGTACAGAAATGCAATGCTTACATTAAGTGCTTTTTTTGCAAGCAACCAGAGAGAAGCAGCAGCATCCATTGTGGAACTCCCTGTGGGCCAGTGTTCTATTCACAAAGAATAATGGAGAAAGATAAGAATGTGTGTGCCACAAAGACAGCCATTAGGGGATTGCTGTCTAAAATAAAACCAGTTAAACCTGAGATGCAAGCCTCCTTCCAGGAAATAATAAAAGGTGTAAAACTCCTGGCTGCTAGAATGATTAGACTTGAGGCCATGCTCAACTGAACATTCAGCTACAGTACCTGATGCAGATAAGAGACTTCAGGTGGTTCAAAGCAGGGAGCTTGATTTGCTGAAATAAGAGAAGATTGAAAGGATTCCCAAAACGGATAAGAAAAGGGGGAACCCTTAAAAATATACAACTTACCTAGGGATGTGATGGATTCTTCATCACTTGAAACATCTAAATCAAGATTTAATGAATTTCCAAAAGAGATGCTTTTGCTCAACCAGAAGTGCTGGGTTTGATGCAGGAATCACTGGGTGAAATTCTATGATCTGTGTTTTGCAGATCATTCTAGGTGATCATATTGCCCCCCCCCCCCCGCCGCCCTTAAGATGTATAACTATATATGGAAATGCTGCAGAGAACTCCTGGGGAAAGAGGAAGAAGCTCCTATGCATTTAGACTGAGCATGCCATGTCCTGTTTACACAGTCGGCTGCACTGTCTTGCCATAGGAATATGGTTATCTTGCTGCATGAGAACCAGGGTCACGTAAGGTACGTCTATCAGCCAGCAGCAAAGAGCCTCTGAGCCCAGGCTCATGGGAAGCGACAGACTCAGGCTCATGGGGTTCATGCTATCATGATAAAAATAGCTGTGTAGATAGCGCTCTTAAGTTATGGCTCAGGCTCTAAAGTCCCTCCCCTGCCCCAGGTTTCAGAGCCTGAGCTGCAGCTCAAGCTGCAGCGTCTACACAGTTATTTTCAGTGCAATAGCGTGAGACCCAAGAGTCTGAGTCTCTCGACCAGGGCTTGGAGGCTCAGAGAGCAATGTAAGGGAGAGGGTCTGCTAGATGATAATATGGGGGCACTTCTCTGTCCCCAAAATGCTTTGTGAACATGAAACTTCACCATATCACTCTGATGGTGAAGTGATATTTTTCCCTAGCTCACCCCAGCAAGTCAGTGACGGAGCCCAGAGTTCTGACTCCCTGTCTCTAGCTGTAAATGCCAGACAACATCTCACAGGACAAAACCGCCTACCCACTGTGAAAAAAAAATACTCATAAAAAATAATGGGCCACTCCATTGAACTCACCCAGTTTACACTAGCTGAGGATCTGGCTCATTGTTTTTAAAAGACCTGAGCCAATGTGTATTCATTTTGAAGTGATACAAGGTATAGTTCTCACACTGTAAACTATAAAATGATAGAATATGGGAATTATAATTCTTTGATAACTATATATAAAAAAGTCATATTGTGCTTATCCTAGTAAGGATCTTAAACTTGCTTAATTCCTGTAAGAGACAGATTTATGGTGATTCTCTGTGTTCAGTCCTTATGCATATACACAGAGGTTCTATCATAATTACATTAAATACAATGTTATATTAAGCCTAGTGAACCTTTTGTAGATCCGCTATGCATTGTAACCAACATGTTTCAAGGTCTCCTTGTTCATCACAAGATACAATCTTTTTGTTTTGGGCAGTGGATTCATTTTAATAAGTATGACATTATAAGTAAGCCTGACTTCACAATTATTTCATATAATTTAGATGCAAATTAGGACCTCACATTCTGGCTGTCATGTGATTTGTTCTTCTCAGTTAGTTTCAGTTTACTGGATTTCGTTAGTGTACAGTGTGGTCTCTTTCAAGGTCATTTCTGTGGTTTTTATTTAATTCACACTACCAGGCCCATTTCTACTGTACAAGTATAGGGCCAAATTGTCCCGGACAGTCGGCACCTGTGATCCAAGCCCAGTGCAGGGTGGCACTCAGAGGAAAGCTGGAACCACCCAGTGTAGGTAACTGGGCATGGTCAGGTTCTGCCAGCCCCTGTAGGAGGAACCGCAGGGGATTCTGTGACAGACAGGCTCGACAGCTCGTTACCAATCACATGAAGGTCATCAGTTTGAATTCAGCTCAGGGCGAGAGTGATCAGAAGATACTACCATTGGTTTCCAATGTGAAACGAGTTGGGATCTCTGCCTAGTTCTTCATGGACAAGTGTCCTTCTCCTATCAAGCACTAGCCAAATTAGGCACCATTTGGCTCAGGTTTTGGTAAGCTCCGTGGAGAGGCCAAAGATTAAATAGAAATTGAACAACATTAAATTGATCCCTTCAGGGCTGTGCTGAGGCACTTGGGCAGGGCAGTGTGTGCAAATTTGCAGTGCCACTGTCCATGCTGTACCTGGCTTTCATTGTGTAAAAGGATTCCATTTTCCTGAGCTGTCAATTCAGCAGTTTTCGCAACAGCTACATTTACTTTGGGCCAAATCTTGCAGTTTCTTCACTTGGGCAAAACTCTGACTGAGGTCAATACGAATTTTGCCTGAGTCAGATCACAAAATTTGGCTGGAAATTTGCAAACAAGGCTTAATTGTATGCTCAAAAGCGAAGCTAGATTGAACCTAGAAAATGTGATGGTATTATGGATAACTCAGCTCTTTCTTACACTCTCTCTCCATATAGTAATTTTTACAAATTAATGCAGCAGAGATTTTTTTAATTTAAACTATGCTGTCACCTTTAGTAAATTGATTAGTCAGAACATGTTGTTTGCTATTCTTCTCCCATTCAGGCTGACTTGGAATTCTTTCTGTTTCAGATAAAACAAACACTGCCAGCAAATATTATTTAGGAATCTAGTTTTCCATTATCTGCCTATTGATGATTGTTTAAAACAAAAATAAATTTAATATTTCCAGCCAACATGCATTTGAAATATATTTTGGTAGCTTGATTATTAAATTCAATACAAGTGGCAGACCTGGAAATCAAAGAGATGCGTGCATCACTGCAGGGTTGTTTTACAGAAGTCCCTTGCTCATCGCTGATTTATTCTTTTGATGTAAGGCATGCAAAAGGATGTTTGTAGATGCTGTTTCTCTTCACTCTTGACTTGAATGCAGAGGAAAGTACAAACTAAGGAAATATCATATTATGAAATCTGCCCTAAGACTGACCCTGTGGCCCATCTCCCTTGGTATATACTGTGGCTCTGTTAAAGTTACACGAGAGCTGAACATTCAATTCTAACAGTTGTATTTGTGATGATATTTTGGGGCTGGGAAGTCTATACCGACACATTTCACATTCCCGTACTCAAACAGAAACTAGGAAGTGTTGATGTGTATTGAATCTTTATAGCAATTACTACAGCGACACGAGTAGGAGCACCACCAGAGTTAGAACTCAATTGCTTTATTCCATTGGAAAATCCAACTCTGGGGAGTTCAGTATTTTAGTGGTTTAAAATTTTATCAGACAAAATTTGGCATCTGGGGGCCAAATCCTGGCTCCAGTGAAGTCAATGAATGAGAGTTTTACCATTGTTACAGGAGTTTAGCTGTTGGATATTACCCAAGTTTTTAAATACCTAAGGGGTTACCAGTCAGACACATTGCACTGCTCACACGGTGCAGAGTGGTTGGATAATAAGTAGCCAATGAACAGTTCCTGACACCTAATACACCACTTTCATGGTATTTATCCATTCAGGATAGCATGTAAGATCTCTACTGAAAGCTTGTAATTTATTAATACTCATAATCATTACAAGATGCGTGTACAGGTAATATTTAAGGAATAATGTAACTATATTGAAATGATGCCTTATAGATTTGGAGTAAAAGTTAGTCACCAGGGAATCAGATGACTCAGTGATGACCCATTTAAGCAGGAAGGAGTTGTCACCTCTCCCTGGTTAGTCCGTGATTGTCTAGCTTTGCCCCATTTCCGAACAGTCGATGGAAAACCACGAAAGACAACTGCAAACAATTGAAACCACTTGGAGGTAAAAAGGGAACATTATACCAGACCAGAAATCACCCTGGCTGTGCGTAAAGACAAAGGACTGATTCAGTATATCACAGGGTGGAGAAAAACACTTTGCATCCATTCACTGAGGAGATATCTTGGGTTGGGGGGGTCATGAAAGGTTGGATCCTGGTTCCTGGGAAGCCAGCCAGCTCTGCAACAGACTGAACTTTTCGGGTGGGGAAAACCTATTTATTAAATAGGAAAGGTCATTAATAAGCACAGGCCCTAATTCGCGTTGTATGATTTTGTTTTCTGTTGTCACCATTTGTTTCCATCTCTCTTGTCTAGTGGAATCTCTATTCTTTCTTAATTAAAGTTTCTTTTGTTTTATTATAAGTTTAGTTTTATTATAAGTGCTCACAAGTACTGTGCATTATACAGGAGTGGTGATATAAGGGTGGTAAACTGGGGTGCACTGTTCCTTTTAGAACAGGGGATGTGGGATTTCTGTGAGTAGCCAGTGTCGGGATGGATATCACAGGGGAATATTTCAAGGGGACTGGGGCTCATCGATTGTTAATCTGCAAGGTAAAGATTGTTAATCTGCAAGGCATAGCCCAGAGGAGAGTGTTTGAGTGCCTGGCAGGCTAGTGGTGTTAAGGAGCAAATCCCCAGCTAGCACAGGCAGGGCTCCCTCATGCTGGAGGCAGGAAGTAACAAGGTGGTTCATAGCCTGGGTACCTTGAGAACTATCCCAAGCAGTCCCAAGGCTATTCTAACTCACGCTTTTCAGAACCAAGGATCCATAATCAACAGCCTTAGAGTCCAGTACCCCACAAGCTAATTTTAAATGAGCAGCAACAAAAAAATAATTTGGACTATTTTTTTTTCTCCCTTTAACTAAAACTTATTTTTTTACTAAAATGTATCCAGTGTAGTGTCTGAACAGAAGAGACTGATGGAGCCATTCCTGTAACTATCTTCCTGTGAAAACCAGCAGTTTAACAATACCCTTTCTGTTACAGATTGGCTGTGATCATAGCCAAAACTTGGTGGACATCTGTGGAGAAAAGAAATTCCAGGCGTTTGTCTGTGACGCGTTGTCTGTGCCAGTTCGAAATAGTTCTTGTGATGCCTGCATCTCCATTGCTGTAATCCACCATTTTTCAACAGCAGTAAGTCCACTCTCACATCTGTAGATCTCACAAGAGGTCACCAGCTTGTCCCATTGGAAAGTGAACGGCAAAAGAGGATCTCAAAAGAGGAGAGAAAGTGGGAGCGTAAGGAAATGGGAGGGAAAGAAAAGAGGAGAAGGTATGGACAGGGAGGATGAAGGCCTGAGGGGATGGATATAGCCACTTCATCCCTTCTGATTCCTTTCTCTTCTTGTCTCCTGCAACTCCTTCCTCCTCAAAAACTTTCAACACTTTCCCTGCTCCCTGGCATTAAAAGGATCATAAGGTGAAGAGATGTCACACGTGGGGTGGTTGATAAGATCGGCCTGTGCTGCATCTTGATGTTGTTATTATTATGTAGATTTAATATTTGTTTAGATTACTTAGACTGTAAGCTCTTTGGGGCAGGTATCATCTCTTTGCTATGTGTCTATACAGTGCCTAGCACAATGGGGCTGATGCCTCTAGACACTACTATAATACAAATATAAATAATAGTAATAATTTGTATTGCAGTAGCTCCTAGAATAATCCTTCAGAAATTAGGGCCCCAAAGTGCTGGGTTCTGGACGCACTGCACACATCAATCATATAATCATAGAATATCAGGGTTGGAAGGGACCTCAGAAGGTCATCTAGTCCACCCCCTGCTCAAAGCAGGACCAATCCCCAACTAAATCATCCCAGACAAGGCTTTGTCAAGCCTGACCTTAAAAACCTCTAAGGAAGGAGATTCCACCACCTCCCTAGGTAACCCATTCCAGTGCTTCACCACCCTTCTAGTGAAAAAGTTTTTCCTAATATCCAACCTAAACCTCCCCCACTGCAACTTGAGACCATTACTCCTTGTTCTGTCATCTGCTACCACTGAGAACAGTCTAAATCCATCCTCTTTGGAACCCCCTTTCAGGTAGTTGAAAGCAGCTATCAAATCCCCCCTCATTCTTCTCTTCTGCAGACTAAACAATCCCAGTCCCCTCAGCCTCTCCTCATAAGTCATGTGCTCCTGCCCCCTAATCATTTTTGTTGGACTCTTTCCAATTTTTCCATATCCTTCTTGTAGTGTGGGGCCCAAAACTGGACACAGTACTCCAGATGAGGCCTCACCAATGTCGAATAGAGGGGAACGATCACGTCCCTTGATCTGCTGGCAATGCCCCTACTTAGCCCAAAATACCGTTAGCCTTCTTGGCAAAAAGAGCACACTATTGACTCACATCCAGCTTCTCGTCCACTGTAACCCCTAGGTCCTTTTCTGCAGAACTGCTGCCTAGCCATTTGGTCCCTAGTCTGTAGCAGTGCATGGGATTCTTCCGTCCTAAGTGCAGGACTCTGCACCTGTCCTTGTTGAACCTCATCAGATTTCTTTTGGTCCAATCCTCTAATTTGTCTAGGTCCCTCTGTATCCTATCCCTACCCTCCAGCGAATCTATCACAAGTTTAGTGTCATCTGCAAACTTGCTGAGGGTGCAGTCCACGCCATCCTCCAGATCATTAATGAAGATATTGAACAAAACCGGCCCCAGGACCGACCCTTGGGGCACTCCACTTCATACCAGCTGCCAACTAGACATGGAGCCATTGATCACTACCCAACGATCTAGCCAGCTTTCTATCTACCTTATAGTCAAGTAGAGTCCCTGCCTCTAAGAGTTTACAATCTAAGCAGATGATGAGAAACACGTGAAGAAGACAGACAAAATGGAAGAAGGACATGATAGACAGAGAAAAGACTGAGTTTAGTATGATGATCAGCAGGCAGAGCACACCAGCTAACCTGGTTCACTTCTGCTCCTCCCCACAAATTGTCTTCATGTGCTTCCCCCTCCTTATCAGCTGCTTTTGCATCTCCAGTCACTTCCCATTGCTTGCTGGGTGCTGTCCTAGGTGATAAGATTGCAATATATCTGTATTACAACTCAAAGACTTCCTTAGACATCAGAATCTGCAGTGGTATCACTGTCCCTGTCATTTTCCCACTCTGTGCAGACCCCCATGGTATTGTTCCACTTTCTCTTAAGAATTTGGTTTGATTGTATAGACATCTATGTTTCATTTGGTCTAGTTCAGTGGTTCCCAAACTGGGGTTCGTGAACCCCTGGGGGTTCGCGAAATGTTACAGGGGGTTCTCGGGAAAAAATTCCCTAATGGCGGACAGAGCTGTCCCTAGAAACCCAGAGCAGCATGGGGCCAGCAGCCTGGAGCCCCTGGACTTCCCAGAGCTAAGCAGATCAAAGCAAGCATATCTATCACACTGAGGAGATTTAAACTTCAAGACTCCTGATAAGAAATGGAAAGGGAGGTAGATATTTTTTGCTGTTTTTAAAAGTAAATAGGCAGCTTGTATTGTTTTTAAAATTATTATGAAGAACAAGTTTAAGCTTTGTTGTAACGTGCGTTGTTTGCCTGGACTGCTCAAGACCTGAATGCTTGTGTAGGAGAACTCTGAGTTGGCTTCTTAAATACCTTCATGCTGTTTCACATCCTTGATGAAACATAGGAGCCTTGTCTTATAACAGGCTTATTCAAAGTGATACAAGCTATGAAAGTGAGATCTTGGAAGAGTGTTACCGTTTTCATAATGTAGTAAAAATACTGTAATGATAAATAATAATTAATAATAAATAGTGTGTAATAAGCATGTCATAAAAACAAATTTTATATTTCCAAGATCACTGCTTTTATAATTTAAACTCAGGTAAAGGAGAAAATTCCTGGAAATATTCATTTTTAAGAGGGGGTTCGCGAGACACAACATTTTAGTGAAAGGGGTTCACGGATTGTTAAAGTTTGGGAACCACTGGTCTAGTTACAATTAATGACATTTGAGAGGAAGACTCGGCATTAGGATGCAGGAGACATTGATTAAATTCCTGGCTCAGTCTGAGACTTTGTGCCTCAATTCTCCATCTATAAAGTGGGGATCACAACACTTTGTCTGTCTTGTCTATTTAGATGGCAAGATTTTTGTGGCAGGGACTGTGTGTTTGTACAGCACCTAGCACAATGGGGCCTGTATCTCAGTTGGTACCTCTCAGTGCTACTTGTAATAAAAATAAATAAAATCAATACAGCTGATGTTACCACATACTGTAGACAAAAAGTAGTTCCCATGCAGCTTTGGCCTAGCCCGTGTGCATAGTGGTTGACTACATTATGAATGAATTACTCCCCTGCCCCCTTACTCATCATCACCCACTAGTAGGGAGTATGCTCACTTTTGTCAGGCTAAGATCACATAACCAAAAAGTAGGATGGAAAAAAAATATCTCCAGTCTGTTTCGTACCTGGAGGTAGAGCAGGGAGGAATCATTTCTGTTCATTGCAGCAGTGGTGTTGCTGTCAGTTCCATTTCATTGTGTTCCTGCTTATGTACTAACTTCATATGTACTCATTGAGTCTTTTCATTACTAGGAGAGAAGACTGGCTGCTGTCCGTGAATTAGCCCGGCTCCTAAGGCCTGGCGGAAAGGCACTCATTTACGTCTGGGCAATGGAACAAGAATACAACAAACAGAAGTCAAAGTACCTTAAGGAAAAGAGAGCTAGTAAAGGGAAAGAGGAGGAAATCAATACAGATGTGGCCTGGGGATTGTTCTGTGATCAAATGCATGACAACGGTAGCCAAGACTCAGCATGTTCTGACCGAGTCCTTAATGACTCTAAGGACAAAGGCGGCAATGCAAAGCAGGTAATTAACTCCAAGCTGCCAGTTCATACTAACAGAACATCCTTTCATTCTCAAGATGTGCTGGTTCCCTGGCACCTGAAAGGGGGCACTAACAAGAAAGGGGAATGTGTCAAAGCCCTTCAGCTTCCAGCTGGTTCTAAGGAATTGCAAGAATTCAGTCCTGTTTTCCACCGCTATTATCATGTGTTCTGTGAAGGAGAACTGGAAGCAGCCTGCAAAACCCTGGATTGCATAAGAATTCAAAAGAGTTACTATGATCAGGGAAACTGGTGTGTGGTTCTTGAAAAACAGTAACCTGCTGCACTTCCTCCTGTGAATCTGAAAGAGATGCTATTTTCAGCCTAAATCTTTGCCTGTGATAGTACTGTGCAGAGGCATTTTAAAACCCATCCTGCAGTTGTTACTGCCTTTAAAATTGTACAATAAACACAATTATTTTAAGACATTAGCCAAGGTTAGATGCTGGTAGTTGTCTCCTTGTGTTACTAACATTATGATAAAATTTGATATTAACAGAGAAATTTATTTTATTTTTCACAGTAGTAAAGAGAAAGAGAGAAGGGGTGAAATTCTGACTATGTGAAAGTCAGTGGCAAAACTCACATTGACTTTAGGGGGCCAGGATTTCATCCAGGGCATATAGTTTTAAAGACACAGGGCCTGATTCTCCACTCTCTTACGCTAGTTTTATGCCAGTGTAACTGAACTTGCCTTGGTAAGGGTAGAACACTGCACTGCACCGGGGTAGTATTGGAGCAGAGAACCAAGGCCATTATCAGGAAATTTACTTCGGTGTAACGTTATTGGTCGGTGAAGTAGAAAAAATGTGCAGTTAGGCACTTTGGCAGAAGATGTTGATGGGACACCGCACTGCTAAGTTCTCATTTTCTCAGGCTTTGTTTTTAGTAATGTTTCTCTTTAAATTATCCACCATTGACTGTTCCTTGGTGCAGCTTTAGTGGTGGGAGCCTGAATATAGACTGACTGCAGGCATTTTAACCACTGTCATCTCTAGACCTAACGATCTATTCTAGCGCTGCTACTATTAGTGGATCTGCAATGGTGGAAACTGTAGGCAGAAACCTTGGAAACCTTTCACTCAGCATCCAAATGCTAGAACTCAGTATTTCCCTAAGACTAAGAGAAACTAGCAATGGATTCCAAAGACACTGTTAAAGGTAGAGGTGAGGAGACCTGATGGTGTCAGTCCCTAATGCTAGGATGCTGGTAGTAGTAATATTTATGTTATGGTAATAACTAGAGGACCCAAGTGGGCTTAGGGCCCCATTGTGTGTATTACTGTACCTCCTGAAAGAGTTTTCAGTCTACATACACAAGACAGACAGAGGGTGGAGCAGAAACAGAGTCATAGTGAAGTGAGTCACCCAAGGAGACACAGTGGCAGAGGTGGGAGTAGAACTGAGGTCTCCTGAGTCCCACTCTAGTGCCCTAACAGTGGAGCATGCTGCCTTTGTAACAGTAATATTTGTGCTATAGGGTAGCATGGGCTGTATCCTGTCTCCAGAACACACCATTAACTCCTTTCTTTCCTGGTCCAGTTTGGGGTTTGTCTACCTCATCACAATGAGTAATAGTTGTAATCTGTGAAATTCATGGCTGTTTCAGGATAGTCTAAAGGTGTTTATACATTCTAGGCTGCTACCATTGGCAGCTAGTATTATGATCCCTCACACTACAGCAATACTGGTCATTGGGGTTAATATTTAGCCACCAGGGCAACTAGCTGGGAGGGCGACATGATGACACTTGACCAGGTCTGACATCCACCCCACAGAGGCCAGTGCAACACGTGTCTGATGTGGGATCACAGACACCTCGTTACTCAACCTGGCAACACTCTGCCGGCCCAGGGTGAGCTGGGTTTTTGTTTTGTTTTTTGACTGGTAAGTAAAACCATGTAATTTGTTTTCCTTCTCCCTCTCGTGGTAAAAGTTTAGGTGAGCAGATTTTCTGTCTTGGCTGGTAAATTTTTCTTGACAACTTTTGCAAGCTGATGCCGGTGAGAAATTCACAGCGTAGTAGGATTATGACAACATAGGTAGCTGCCTCTTCTCCTTCATTTTTCCTTTTCTTTCCCATTCTCCCCTTATTGCTGCCTTCATCTGTTCTTTTCCCTTGCTCTTTTCTCCCCTTCCTCCATTCTCTCTCTCTCTGTTCCTTCTTTCTCACCTTTTCATCTTTCTCCTATCCCGTTTCCCAACCCTTTGTTTAGGCCAAGATGTAGGTCTCTAGAGGGCAGCCTGCTCATATATGCATTTGAACAGAGCTGCTAATGACATTCCATCCAGCAGAGGGCAGTGTTTGGAAGACAGCCGAAGTATGCATAGCTGATTATTATTTAAATAGCTGTGTATAAGATAAGACTCATTGATATATTTGCAAACTAAGAACATTTAGGGTGATGATCATGGTGCATCGACAAAGAAAATGTGATCATTTAACTTGACAGTTCATTATATGCACTATATTTGCTGCTGTGGAATAGCACTGTTCAGCTGTGCATAACAATTCATTAATAATCCAGCATGTTTTGTAGAAGTAAATACCCACTGGCATACTTTAATCCCTTTGGGTTAGATTTTCAAATGCTCAGCTCCTTCTGTGACACAGGGCAGGGATCATCTCTTTGTTTTATGTTCATACAGGTTTCTAGCAAAATGAGGGCCTACCCTGCAAGTGCTATCCTAATACAAATAATAAATAATTATTATAGAAACTGAGATCTTTTGAAAATCTAACCCCAATTATGAAGGCTGAGTTCTCTTGAAAAATCTGGCTTGTATCACTCCAGTGCTCTATTCTGTGCTATGGCTCCATTGATACATATAATTTAAAAAAAAAAAAAAAAATGTCTCCACACTGACGTGGCCAAAATGAGGGAATTGGGACTTATTCTCTATTCTCAGGCATTCTGTGACTTCCTTATTAATTTTTTTGCTATTGATATTGCAAATAGGTTGTGGTCTTTATTTGTGGAGGTGTTTTTCTTTAGATGAGCAGCTCAGTCGTCCCATGTGCCTAGTACTCCTAGTTATTCAGAATCTCTGACTGTATGTGCTTGTTCTAATGTTCTCCAAGCTAGGGTATGCTGCATCTCTTTCATTTTCTAATGCCATACAGACTGCTTGGCCATTTGTATAGCAATGCCCAGGCTGCTGCTGACACATAACAGCTCCGGCATTTGCTTGCAGGTGCATTTTCATACCGATGTGTAATTTATTGACAGGAACGGCAAGCACTGTTCAGAAAGCTGCCTGACATGCTGCTGTAAACCTTGATTCTCACTTTGTGAAATAGTGAGTCTGGCAAGGGAGTGCTTCATCCTGCAAAATGCTGGGGCCCAATTTAGCAAAGCACTTAAGCACGTGCTCCACTTTAAGGATGTGAGTAGTCCCTTTGGCTTGAATTTAAGCGTGTGCTTAAGTGCTTTGCTAAATTGGTGCTAAAGTGCTCAGCCCATCACAGAATGGAGCCCTTAGGAGTCTAACATGGACCTAGCTCTAAAAAGAAAATACATTTTCTCAGGGACTTTTACAGCACCCCTGGAACGTTGCTGCTCCCTCTGACCTCGTAGCAGAGAGTACGGCTTCTTGGGGAGACAGGAGTTGGCAGCTCCTCACTTCTGATTCTGTGTTAGCTATTCTGTTAGGCCTTGAGACACTGGACCCGTCAATGAGGCCAGAGTCCCTCTCACACTGCTTTTACCCTGGTGAAACGCCATGGACGTTCTCTTGCATGAGAAGAGAATTGGGCCCAGATTTTATTATTAATGATGTGATTACCATGCTAAGAAACCTTGAATTTTACCTCCACAAAAAAAGGCCAAATATCTGTTCAGGGTATTCCTTTTATACGAATGCACTTACAAGATAACTGGCCATGATGGGATTCATCAAACAAACAAACCAACCCTGGGAAGATGCCAACAGTTACCCTGTCTGGAATATAGAGTGTTGTTAATCACCCGAGTGTACAGGTCAAAGGTCTGACTCCACAAGGTGCTGAGTACTCTCCACTCTCATTTACCTTAATGGGAGTGGAGGGTACCCTGGAGCTGTGAGGATCTGAGGAATTTGTACAACTTATGGATTCTAGTTGACATTATGAGACTATTGAAAATTGCTGTATCGGGAATTCACCAGGGCCAGTAGCATGTAACCTCACTGCATTGGGGACAATGGAGCGCAGTTGACCGCAGTATCTGTACTCTGACCTAACAATGGGTAGGCTGTGAAGGTTGGCTGAAGCGTGAAGAACCAGTTTTCTCCCTCACCTTAACAGGGGGCTGGTGTTTACAGTAGTGGAAAATCCCCAGAAGGAGAATAAATAAATCAGATGGTGGTGGTGGGATATATAAACACACATGGTCACAGCAAGCTTTGGGCCGGCACTGGAGGGGAAGAGCTAGGCATGCTGCCTTAGTGGGAGGGCTGGTTTAGCTATGGAACCAACCAAGGTCAGAGAGAGCAAGCTGACCTGGTGGGGGAGGCTCCATGACCGAGAAAACAAGCCATGCGCTGACGTAGAAGAACCCTGGATGGCCCCACAGGACTCTGACCCCTGCCCAAAGAATACTATGGAATGGTGAGGAAACTGAGGCAGGGAAAGGCGTGTAGGGTTTATTATTTGTCTAGATCTGTGTACAGCTTGTGCAATTAAGTACTGAGCAATGATGCCTTAGAATCCTGTGCAAAGTCTGTGTGTTGTGTTCCACCTACAACATATAGGGTGACCATACATCCCATTTTGGCCAGTACTGTCCCGGGCATACCAGTTTTTTTTCCAAAAACAAGAGCAAACAGGACAAATACCCAGCTTTGACAAAAAGTGGGACGTGCCCCACTAGTGACGTGCAGAGGAATGTTGGGGGGAGGGCGAATGGCAATGCCAGCCCCAGGTGGTGGGGCTTAGGTAAGCAGTGATGCCAGGCGGCTCGGGCCTGTGGGGGAGACCTAAGAGACCTAAGGCCAGCCCTGTGCCTGGGAGGGAGCTCCCGGGCGAGCAGCTTGGGCCAGCTCTGCACGTGGGGGGGGAGAGGGGTGCTTCAGGCAAGCACTGTGTGGTGTCCTGTTTTCCCTTTAGAAAATATGATCACCCTAACAACACATCCCTGAAGACGCAGGACACCCACCTTGCTGGAGTTCTGGGAAAGGGTGTGTTAAGCTATGGAGGAAGTCTGAGGCGTCAGTCTAGTCCCAGGGTCTAGGCAGTTGGACTGTGAAGACTCAGCTCTCGGAGGGGGGTGCTAGACAGAGGATCTGCACCCTGAGAGTGTGTCTAGAAGCCTCAAGACAGGGGCAATATCCAGACTCCGTTTACAATCCAGAGGCTTAAAGCACAAATTATCCAGCAGTTTGTTCCCTCACAGCAGTCTGGTGAGTATCCAAGAAGAGGTATTCAACTCCCACATTGGCCTTACTGGGAGCTGAGGGCACTCAGAACCTCTTGCAGTTGTCACTCAGCACCTCACAGGATTGGATCTTTCCGGAAAGATTTCTTCAGTAAAGGTGAGGCAATCTCCTGTAATGCTCCAGAGAATAAACGGGCACTGGAGGAGAAAATGACAAGGCAGAATGATGGTGAAGTGGTGACAGATTTATTACAGAGAGGTGGTGCAAAGGGCTCTCGTTTGGGAGGATTAACTTGAAACTCTTATTACAGAAAAGAGTGATTTGCCACCCACAAGCACTCTTTATAACACTCACTTGCCTCTCTTTTCTCCTGGAAATGTAATGAGCCAGAACGCTTCAGGGTCAAGAGTCTGAGTTCAATGTCTAAGACTTGGTGGGGCATGGGTTTTCACACTAAGTTTCTATTTAAGGTTCATTAAATGACAAAACTGCTTGAATTATTGTCATTATTATTATGAATTTGAAATCTATGGGATGAAAAGACTAAATAAGGCCTATCCATACACACCCCCTGCAGTCGCTGTTAACTAGTCCTATTGGCTGATCCTCACTGAATGCTCCAGAGGAAGGTGGAAATCACCCAAGGCAAAATCAACCCCAAATTTGACAGTCGGTTTAACCCTGAGCACATGAAGACAAATGTCTGACGTCATGTCCATCAACAGAGGTAGATTGTTTTAGGGGTGGAAGCCCTGCTCCTTACTCCACACCTCTAGTTCCCAGCCTCCTTTGGAGGGGTTAACCTGGCAGCCACACCCCTGATAGAGCAAAACCCTTCAGCATGTAAAGTTTAAGCATTGAAGTCAATGGCATTATTTTACATGCTTAAAGTTAAGCACATACCTAAGTGCTTTGCTGGTTCAGGGCCTAAAAGGCTGATCTGGCAAAGTATTGAGTCCTGCACTTCCCACTCAAATTCATAAGGGCAAAACTCTCCTTAACTTCAATGGAACGAGGATTTTACTGTAAGTAAAGAGGGCACTCATCACTATATAGATTTGGGCCCTGATTCCTTTTCGGAGGTATGATCATGGCCTGGTTTGTCATGGAAGTCACAGATTCCGTGACTTTCCATGACTTCTGCAACAGCCAGGGCACCTGGCTCTGGGGCAGCTCAGGCAGCCCCTGCTCCAGTCACACTGGCCGCTGCTGGGGCAGTCTTGGGCCACCACCCTCGCGCCCCCAGCAGCAGCAGAGTTTGGGTGTGAGGGGGGCACGGGATGGGGTGAGGTGGGCTGTGGCCGGCACTTTCCAGGGGGGCTCTCTGGAAGTGGTGACATCCCCCTCGCCAGGGCCGGCTCCAGGCACCAGCTCAGCAAGCAGGTGCTTGGGGCGGCCAAGGGGAAGGGGCAGCACGTCGGGCTCTTCGGCGGCAATTCGGCGGCAGGTCCTTCGGTCCCTCTCAGAGGGAAGGACCTGCCGCTGAATTGCTGCGAAGAAGAAAGCGGCGCAGTGAAGCCGATCGCGATCGCGGCTTTTTTTTTTTTTTTTTTCCCCCCGCCCCCTGGGGCGGCAAAAACCCTGGAGCCGGCCCTGTCCCTTGCTCAGCTGCTAGGCGAAGGCGTGGCCAAGAAGTTCTGCGCGCAGCTTCCGTCCAGAGCTCTGGCTTCGCAGCTCCCATTGGCTGGGAATCGCAGCCAATGGGAGCTGCAGGGGCGGTGCCTGCAGGCAGAGGCGGCTGCGCCTCCACCTAGGAACTGAGTGAGGGGGATATCGCCACTTCCGAGGACCCCCTCAGGTAAGCACCACCCAGAGCCCTCCTCACCCTCTCCGGTGCCCCAACTCCCTCCCACGCCCAAACTTTGCTGCTGCTGGGGGGGGAGGCGCGGAGTCAGGTAGGGAGCCTGTCAGCCCCACCAACCCCCCCCATCCAGCACGCTGCTGCCTGCCTCCGCCCCCCAGCACCCAGGCCGCCCTCCCCCATTTCCCCTTCACCTTTCCCCTGTGGAAAAAAAGAGTGGTTTTTGTTTAAAAAACCTTTTGTGGTGAAAAAATTTTAACCAGCTCCACTTATGATCCTTCCCCTTCCCCCCCCCCGCCCCTGCTTTGTAATAGTTTTCTGTCCATGTATAACCTCATTTTAAGGGGCTTGCCTAACTTTAACTTTGTTTTATTTTCTTAAAATGAAAATTAAATAAGTTGATACAGAAAACTATATAAACTGGTTCAACCATCTTCAGGACAAATAGGGTTAGTTTGTTTGATAAATCCGCTCTGTTCTATCTAACATTGGCTCCATTATCATCATAGCTGAGCACCTCACAATCTTGAAAGTGTTTATTCTCACAATACCCCTGTGAAGTTGGTATTATGCCCATTTTATAGATGGGAAACTGAGACACAGAGACCTAGTGACTTGCTTGAGATCACACAGGAAGTCTGGGGCAGAGCCAGGAATGGAACCTAGCTCTCCTAAATACCACACTAGTGATCTAACCACTGGTCCAGCCTCACCAGATAATCAATGGGTAAGCATGGAGCAGAAGCGTATCTACAGAAAGCAGACAAGATCCTCACACAATGAAGCCTTTCCATGGGTTCCTTAAGCTGCTGACTTCTCTGTGATCCAAAATTTCCAGTGGATGATATTTTCCTCCAAATATATTTCTTTTGCTGAAATATTTTTCTTTACTTTTACTGATATATTGGCAAGTTTACAATGAGATTTCTAAGAAATAGAGAAAAAAGGGCCAAGATAGCTGAACTGCAAACAGATAACATTTGAAATTCACCCAGTGCTGTGTTAGCAAACAGAGTTCTAACTTCTATTTCTATCTACTGAAAAAGTTCTTGCATAATGGGTAGGAAATTATGAAACACAATGCTAAGTATCCTAGGAATTCTAACTTAATCTTTGCTCATAAACCCTCCCTGCTACCTCCTTTCTTGATCACAGTGGACATCACCACCATCCTGCCTGTCACTCAGGCCTGTAACCTGGGTGTCATCTTTGACTCAGACCTTTTTCTAGATCCTCACATAGGCTATGTCTAAATCTTAGAGATGTTATGCAGAAAGGATTTTAGAGATATGGCTTTTCCGATCCATCCCTTTAGCTAAAGCTCTAGTCCAGGCTCTCATCATTGTATGTCTCACTGCAACAGCCTTTTCTCTGGTCTTGCCAAATGCAATCGTGCCCCACTCATATCCATTCAGAATGCTGCTGCAAAAATCATTTTCCTGTCACTTTGTCATTCCTCTCTTTGCACCCCTCCACTGGCTTCCCCTTCTCTACTGCATCAATATAAGCTGTTTGCCTCTACTTTCAAGGCCCTTCCATATGTACCTCCACTCATCTCTCATTCACTATCCAAAACCTGGCTCCCACCTCTGATCAGCCCAGGATGTCAGCCTCCATCACCCTCTTGTTAAATTTTCAAACAAGCATTGTTGTGCATCCTCCCACAGGACCTCTCAAGGTCAGAGAGAAAGGCAGAGTACAAGGGTGGTTTTTTACCTTCTTGCGCACATGGGATGTGCAGCTCCATGTGCTGGGCAAGTGTCACAGGGTGCACCCAGCTGTAGGCCAGGCAGTCTCAGTTTCTGGTGACCAGCCTTACCATCTGCAACAAGATGGGGGGGGAAAATCCGCTCTATTCTATCCTATATGGTCCTTCTGGCTATAGTAGCTGAGCACCTCACAATCTTTAATGTGTTTATCCTTACAACACCCTTGTGGAGAAGGTATTATCCTTATTTTATAGATGGGGAACTGAGGCAGAGAGACAACATGACTTGCCTAAAATTCCACAGGGCCTAGGTAGAACATGGATCTGCCAAATTGCCAGCTAGTTACCTAATTATTGGACCAACTTTCCTCTCACAATGGGCAAGTCGGTAGCAGAAAATAAACTACAGAAGGAAGACAAGATTCTCACGCATAGAGATCCTTTCATGGGTTCCTTAGGCTTGTAGCTTATAGGTACAGGTATTTATGACGTGAGGCATAGGTATAAGTTAAGGCAATAATGCAATGAGCCTACAAGCCTCAAGGCCTGTAAGACAATAGCTTAGTTGGACTACTTCAGGCATAAGCCCCAGAAAGCCTTAAGCATAAGCAGCTAACCAACAGTAACACTAGATCATAAGGTATCACAAAATAGAATGCTGTAATGAGTAAACTGCTGATAAGTAACCACAAAATGCTAGTTTATACCAGCTTGGATATTTTAAGTTAAGGACAACAGCAGATGTCTGACCACAAGAATGTCATGGTAACTAATTGACGTATATGCTAATAAGCTTGAGGTAAAAGGATTAATAACCTATGGGAGAAGGGCACCCCAACATTAGTAGGGTGAGGAACTACAAATCAGGGAAAAGGGCTGAAACCCCTACTGAATATGCATTAAGCATAGTGGTGTCAGTATAACACATTATAAAAGCTGTATCTTGGCCAGCATGCCTAGGGTGATGACAGGATGATGACTGGTGAGGGGAAAGATGAGAAAAATGTTAACTAGCACTTCAGGTTGTTTTCCAAGGGATGGTGTAAGTATATGGATGCTTAGCTGATTCTGTATTATTTCTCCCTACCTTGCTGGGTTGGAATGTTTGTGAATTTGCTAGCACTATTAATAAAACTATCATAAATAGAGTAATTTCCTAAGTGTGAGTGTCGCAACCATGCACAATGGGGATCCCAACTAAACAGTAATGCTACTGCGGTGGGCTTCTTTGATGTCCCCTCCCACCAGGATTTTAAATGTAATTATATTATGGTCGCTATTACCAAGCCGTTCAGCTATATTCACCTCTTGGACCAGAACCTGTGCTCCACTTAGGACTAAAACAAGAATTGCCTCTCCTCTTGTGGGTTCCAGGACTAGCTGCTCCAAGAAGCAGTCACTTATGGTGTCAAGAAACTTTATCTCTGCATCCTGTCCTGAGGTTACATGTACCCAGTCAATATGGGGATAGTTGAAATCCCCCATTATTATTGAGTTTTTTCTATTTTTATAGCCTCTCTCATCTCTCGGAGTATTCACAGTCACTATCCTGGTCAGGTGGTCAGTAGTATATATCTACTCCTATATTCTTATTCAAGCATGGAATTCCTATCCATAGATATTCTATGGTACACTTTGGCAATGTCTGTACTACCACTTATGTTGGTATAACTTATGTCACTCATGGGGTGTGAATAAGTCACCCCCAAGCAACATAAGTTACACCAACCTAAGCGCTGGTGTGGACAGTGCTATGTTGGTGGGAGAGCTTCTCGCGCCAACATAGCTACTGCTGCTCGTTGGGGGTGAATTAATTAAGCCAATGGGAGAGCTCTCTCCTTTCAGCTTAGAGCAGCTACATTAGAGAGCTGCACCACTGTATGCTCACTAGTGTAGCCATAGCCTTTGATTTATTTAAGATTTTTACTACATTGGACTCTGTGCTTTCCTCCACATATAGTGCCACTCCCCCGACCAGCAAAATCTACTCTGTCATTCCTATATATTTTGTACCCTGGTATTATCGTGTCCCATAATCACCATTCCACCACATTTCTGTGATGCCTATTATATCAGTATCCTCATTTAATACCAGACACTCAAATTCACCCATCTTAGTATTTCAATTTCTAGCATTTGTACATAAGTACTTATAAAATTTGTCACTTCACATTATGTGATGTAATTGAGTGGGACTCTTTTTCATTTGACTGTTTCTCATCAGTTCTTACCTGTACTTGATCATCTTCCATCCTCTCCTTCTTTCTAGGATATAGAGAATCCCCATTAATAGATCCTCTCCTAAGGGATGTCTCTCTCCGAACCACGTGCTCCTCCTCACCTGTCGGTTTTCCCCAAGCCCTTAGTTTAAAAACTCCTCTACAACCTTTTAAATTTTATATGCCAGCAATCTAGTTCCATTTTAGTTTAGATGGACCCCTTCCTTCCTGCATAGGCTCCTGCTTCCACAAAAGCTTCCCCTGTTCCTAATAAATCTAAACCCCTCCTCCCTACACTATTGTCTCATCCACACATTGAGACACTGCAGTTCTGCCTGTCTAACTGGCCCTGCCCATGGAACTGGAAGCATTTCAGAGAATGCCACCATGGCGGTCCTGGATTTCAATCTCTTACCTGGCAGCCTAAATTTGGCCTCCAGGACCTTTCTCCTACCTTTCTCTATGTCATTGGTATCTACATGTACTACAACCATCAGCTCCTCCCCAGCACCACATAAAAGCCTGCCTAGATGTCTCAAGAGATCTGCAACCTTTGTACCCGCCAGGCAATTCATCATGCGGTTCACCCAGTCATCACAAACGCAGCTATCTATATTTCTAATGATCAAATCTCCCATTACTATTACCTGTCTCTTCCTAGTGACTAGGGTTCCCTCCCCTGGAGAGGTATCCTCAGTGCAAGAGGATACCATGACATCATCTGGAGAGAGGGTCCCAACTATGGGATCATTTCCCTCCACTCCACTCTGATGTTCTCCTTCCCCAAGATTTTCATCCTCCTCAACAGCACAGAGGTTATCAGACTTGGGGTGGGACCACACTACTGTGTCCCGGAAAGTCTCATCTATGTACTTCTGTCTCCCTTAGGTCCTCCAGTTCAGCCACTCTGGTCTCCAGGGCCTGTACTTAGTCTCTGAGGACCATGACGACCTTGCACAAATGCACACATATGCCACTTGCCCATAAGGCAGGTAATCATACATGCTGCATCCAGTGCAATAAACTGGATAGTCCCCACTCTGTTGCTGGACTTCTGCCTGCATTCCTTTTACTCCTGCAGCTTTTTTGTTGGGTTTTGTTTCTCTGTTTTGTTTTTTCAGGGGGAGTGGTGTTTATTTCCCTAAATGTAGAGACTGTTAATTAGATGTATCTAGCTCTCCCACTCCCTCGCAAAACTCCCTTAGCTGCTCCTGTTTGCTAGCTCCTCTGGTCGCTTAGCAGCTGGCTTTTCAAATCTCTGTTCTCCCTCAGTAGCCCCGCCTGCTGGTTAAGGGTTAATAGGTGTTAAAGGGCTTACAAATCAAAGCCTTATTAAGAAGCTCTCAGCCTTACCTTACTGGGCGTGGAGCTGGGAGGCAGGGGTTGGGAGTGGTGAGGATGTTGCACATATGATCATGGCAAGGTTGGGGCAAAGGTCAGGGGCTAAGAGCAGGAAGATATTAAAAGAGAACATGAGTGCAAGGAGTGGGGATGAAGGGTGTAGTGGAGGTGTGAACTAGAGGTAGAGCTTGTGTGTATATAGAGGGTAGAAAGTAAGGGTAGATGGAACAAAGGAAGGGGAGGTTCCAGTGAGGAAGATGGCTTTGAAGGTCCAGAAGAGAGCTGCATGTGAGGAAGACAATACACTAACAGGTGGAAGTGCAGAAAGATGACATGAAGAAGAGCTCAATTAAAAGCAGCCATGGTTTAATGGCAACAGATAAATGAGCATGGCAGTGGGAAGGTGAGACTAATGGCAATCAATTCAATGAACAATTCAAATAACAGTGAAATCCTTGCCAATCTTAAACACAAAAGAGAAGCTGACAAGAAGTGGAAGATTGGACAAATGACCAGGGAGGAGTATAAAAATATTGCTCAGGCATGCAGGAGTGAAATCAGCTATCTGAAAGGGAGTTCCAAAGAGGATGGATCTAGACTGTTCTCAGTGGTGGCAGATGACAGAACAAGGAGCAATGGTCTCAAGTTGCAGTGGGGGAGGTTTAGGTTGGATATTAGGAAAAACTTTTTCACTAGGAGGGTGGTGAAGCACTGGAATGAGTTACCTAGGGAGGTGGTGGAATCTCCTTCCTTAGAGGTTTTTAAGGTCAGGCTTGACAAACCCCTGGCTGGAATGATTTAGTTGGGGATTGGTCCTGCTCTGAGCAGGGGGTTGGACTAGATGACCTCCTGAGGTCCCTTCCAACCCTGATATTCTATGATTCTCATGAAATCAGCCCAACACAATCGGTACAGAGATTGGGAGCAATTAAAATAAACATTCACAATAGATATTGAATATAGCCTAGAAGCATAGTAACCAAATTGAGTGATGTGGACAGATTGTCTTGAGCAGGATGGCTAGAGAATTTTCAAAAAACAAAATAAAAATATACTTCCTAGCTCTGCCCTGCACCTTCATGCCTGAGGCTTGTAACTTGAGAAAAAAGCGCAGTCCACTTAAGGTGCATCACTATGAGCAAATGGGTAGAATATGTAGTTACCCAAAGTTAGACATTTACTGTGGTAGTAATTAAAATATTTACAATTGTCATTGCAGATAATAAACGACATGGTATTCACTGAGAAGGAGAAATCGATGGCCATTTAAGCACAATAAGGAGTTTTTAAAATATAATGAGAACAAAAAGAATCCTGACTATGGTATTGGTCCCTTACTAGATGGAAATGGGAGAATTATCAGTAATAATGCAGAAAAGGTAGAAGTGTTCAGTAAATATTTCTGTTCTGTATTTGGAGAAAAAACAGATGATATAGTCTCATCATATGGTGATGATAGCATTCTTTCCATTCCACTAGTATCTCTGGGGGATGTTAAACAGAGACTCCTAAAGTTAGACATTTTTAAATCAGCAAATCCAGATAACTTGCAACAAAGAGTTTTTAAAAAGCTGGCTCAGGAGGTCACTGGACTATTAATGTTGATTTCATTAAGTCTTGGAGCACTGGGGAAGTTCCAGAAGACTGGAAGAAAGCTAATGTACCAGGTTTTAAAAAGGGTAAACGGGATGACCCAGGTAAAGGCCTGTCAGCCTGGCATCAATCCCAGACAAGATAATGGAGCGACTGATATGGGACTCGATTAATAAAGAACTAAAGGAGGGTAATGAAATTAATGCAAATCAACATGGGTTTATAGAAAATAGATTCTGTCAAACTAACTTGATATCCTTTTTTGATGAGATTATAAGTTTGGTTGATTAAAGGTAATAGTGTTGAAGTAATAGGTACTGCATGACATTTTGATTAAAAAACTAGAATGATATAAAATGAACATAGCTCACATTATATAGATTAAAAACTGGCTAACTGATAGGTCTCAAGATGTAACTGTAAACATAGAATTGTCATCAAGCAGGTCTGTTTCCAGTGGGGTCCCTCAGGAATTGGTTCTTGGCCCTCTGCTATTTTTATTAGACATGGAAGAAAAGATAAAATCATCACTGATAAAGTTTGCAGATGACATAAAAATTGAGAGAGTAGTAAATAATGAAGAGGACAGGTCACTGATTCAGAGTGATCTGGATTGCTTGTTAACCTGGTGCACGTTTGTTTTAATACGGCTAAATGTAAATGTATACATCTAGGAACAAACAATGTAGGCCATATTTACAGGATGGGGGACTCTATCATGGGAAGCAGTGATTCTGAAAAAGATTTGGGGGTTGTGGTAGATAATCAGCTGAACATGAGCTCTGAATGGGACGCTGTGGCCAAAAGAGCTAATGCTATCCTGGGTTGCATAAACAAGGGAATCTCAAGTAGGAGAGAGAGGTTATTTTACCTGTGCATTTGGTGCTGGTTTGACCGCTGCTGGAATACTGTGTCCCGTTCTGGTGCCCACTATTCAAGAAGGACATTGATAAGTTGGAGAGGGTTCAGAGAGAAAACTCAAGGAGCTCAATCTATTTAACTTAACAATGAGAAGATTATGGGGCGACTTGATGAAGTCTATAAGTATGCACATGGGAAACAAATGTTTAATAATGGGCTTTTCAATCTAAGAGAAAAGTATAACCCAATCCAATGGCTGGAAATCGAAGCTAGAAAATTCAAACTGGAAATGAGGCATAATTGTTTTTAACAGTGGGAGTAATTAACTATTGGAACAATTTACCAAGGGTTGTGGTGGATTCACCATCACTAACAATTTTAAAATCAAGTTTGGATGTTTTTCTAAAATATCTGCTCTAGGAATTATTTTGGGGGAAGTTCTATGGCCTGTGTTGTACAGGAGGCCAGACTAGATGATCACAGTGGTCCCTTCTGGCCTTATTATCTATGAATGTAATACTCCCTAGACTAAGTATAGAAAATACATGTAAATCCAAATTATCTTGGGAGACATTTGAAACACTTAAATAATATAAGTTTACTCAATAGCATTTATTCCTGTATGACTTTCAGATTTGCAGGAACATAGATGATTTTTAGTCTCTGAATTTTAGGTCAGCTCTACTCTTACTGTAAATATCATGGGAACACTTTCTGCTTTAAAGATTTGAATAGCAACTCCTATAGAGAGTTCAATAGCTGCATTCTATCTTGGCTATGCTTTGTTTTTTGCATTCTTCTTGCCAGTATGATTAAGGATTTTTTGTCATAAACACTGTTTATATTTTGCAGTATAATTTTTCCATAATTTACTGAGGGGGAGGGGAGAACGACCTTTCATCATTGGGAAAATCTTGTATATGATGACTCATTGACTTATCTGAAGTGATTAAACTGAACAGCAGTATTTGACCTTAATTTAGTATGCAGATAACCAAATTCTGCAATTAACTAATGTGCAACCTCCTGGGACAGGATTAGGACAATATGGTTCTTATATGCATAACAATACTTGGCACTTGTCCATTCTAGTACTGTATTCAGTGGATTATGAAAATAAGAATCTAGACAAGTGCCTAGGTACTACACTGGTAAATGCTTTATAAGTGCCATTGATAATCAGTGTGGAGTGGACTGTATTCCATATTTCACACCATCAACTAAAATTATAGTCATAGTCACACTTCATGCTGGTTCTCTGATAAAATGGTGGCAGCATCACTCAACTCTAAACTGTGTCTGAGGGATCATTTCTTCAAGAACATCAGGATTGTGACTGGCCTGACTTAGAATAATGAGAGAAGAAACTAAATAGCGCCAGACCTGTAGAATATTAGTACAATCAGTAGTATTAAGCAAACAAAAGAAATTCCATATGTAATAGGAAAATATTCCAGGAATTGAAAGCCGCAAATCTATGTTCTTAGAGAACTTGTTAGAGAATGTTAGAGTCCATGCTTATTGCTACGTAGGAGGTAATATATGCTGTAAAGGAAATCATGATATTGTCAAGTTATTTAATGCTTTCGAACTAAAATACACTGTGACAGACACCGAGGCTATAACCTGGAACTGTGGGACTGCTGTGTGCCCTTAACTCTCCATCCGAGACTGTCTCTTACAACACTATGCTAGTTACAAGCAGCAAACCCCTTCAGGTGCTGTTATCACAGCCATCCACAGGCAGAGACACACTCAGCTAAGTTGCATGAATGTTCTCCAAGCCACTCATGAATTGTACACAGGGAGACACCAGCAAATTCCCCCCAGACCCAGCCTTGCACCCCAGAAATGAACCATCTTATACTGCTTAAGACCCTCTTGAATGATGCAAGCTCATTAACTAATTTGCCACTTCATCAAAGGATAGTGGACATGCACCAGCCTCTGTAATCTAAGCAGATCCCTCAAGCACTTAGGACCAACTCACTGGTTAAGATTAAACATTAAAATAAGTTTATTAACTACAGAAAGATAGATTTTAAGTGATTATAAGTGGTAGGCACAAAGGTCAGAGATGGTTACATAAGAAATAAAAAGTAAACACACATTTTAAATCCTAAACTTTATCAGACTATGCAAGAGTTGAATCAAACAGTTTTTCTCACCCCACTAGGCATTGTAAGCAGTTCACAGTTCTTAATACACAGGCTAAATTCCCTGTTCAGCCTGGGACCAATCTCGCCAGTTCAAAGTCTTTTTCTTCCAACCGTTCTTGTTGCCTTCAGAGTAGGTTGGGGAAGAGAGAGAGGTGATCTCAAGATGCCACTGTCCCTTATTTTATACCCTCAGTTCATGTGCCTGGAAAAATACGGGTCAAACATGGAGTTAAGCATCACGTGTCCTGATGACTTGCTGAGTCACAGAGTTAAGGAATCCCCATTGTGTAGAGGTTAAGTAACTATCTCTTACTGAATTGTAACTCTCTTGTTTACAACTCCCCTGCTGGTCAATTGCTCGTGATGGTTGCTTAACACCCGTCTGGGTGTGGGTCATCTCCTTTGTTGCCACTGGAGAGTTAACTGTGGGCCTCTCACAGACTCACAACATATTTCAATAACAAAACCATATAGCAAAATCTCATAACTCCATATACAATGATGATATACATATTTTCACAGAACAATGAGTTTCAGCAGATCATGACCTTTCATATGATATCTTACAAGTCATTCTTTGTACAAAATATCATAACAATATACAAGTGGTGAATATGGGGTTACAGGGTGCTGTCTTGAGGTACAGTGTGTCACATACAAACATTCCTTCTCTTAGTTCATGTAAGTGTGTTCAAAAAGAGTATTAACTCCCTTTTTGAACCTCCAGTTCATCTTATTAATAGGCTACCTTATTATAGGTAGCCTATTAATGAAAATAGAATAATAGAAATGCGACCTCAAGAAGTCATCACATCCAGCCCCATTTGCTGAGGCAGGACCAAGTAAACCTATATCATCCCTGACACGTCTTTTTCCAACCTATTCTTAAAAACCTCCAGTGAGGCAGATTCTACAACCTCCCTTAGAAGCCTATTCCAGAGCTTAATTACCTTTATAGTTAGAAAGTTTTTCCTAATATCTAACCTCAATCTCCCTTGCTGCAGATTAAGACCATTACTTTTTGGCCTACTTTCAGTGGACATGGAGAACAATTGTTCACTGTCTTCTTTATAACAGCCCTTAACATATTTGAAGACTGTTATCAGGACCCCCTCAGTCTTCTTTTCTCAAGACTAAACATACCCAGTTTTTAAACCTTTCCTCATAGGTCAGGTTTTCTAAACCTGTTATCATTTTTGTTGCTCTCTTGTGGACTCTCTCCAATTTGTCCGCTTCTTTCCTAAAGTGTGGCAACCAGGACTGCATACAGTACAGTAGCTGAGGCCTCACCAGTGCCAAGTAATGCAGGACAGTTACCTGCCATGTTTTACATACGACAGTCCTGTTAATACACCTCAGAATGATATTAGCCTTTTTTGTAACTGCATCACATTGGTGACTTATATTTAATTTGTGGTCCACTGTAACCCCCAGATCCTTTTCAGCAGTTCTACCGTCTAGCCAGTTATTCCCCATTTTGTAGTTGTGCGTTTGATTGATTGCTTAATAGGCGCAATTTGAGCATGGAATGAAACACAGGGTTGTAGCAGCAGGACTGCTAAATTGTCTGTTCTGTAAAGAGAAGGTGCCAGTTGGACTCGCTTCTTTTTTTTAATGGACACTTTAATTTCTATACAAAATGTGTGGAATAAGCATGTAATAAAAATAAGGAATGCATGATGGTGTGATGTTATGGAAAGGTTTTTGCATCGTGAGTTTGGTATAGATCTGCCCTCCAAATATAATATACTGATGCACGCCACAACCTTTGGTAAGCTGTTTCGTTGTAGGTACCCTCACTGTTAACAATGTACGCCTTATTTCCAGTCTGAACTTGTCTAGCTTCAACTTTCAGCCATTGGATCATGTTTTACCTTTGTCTGCTAGGTTGAAGAGCCCGTTATTTGTTTCCCATGTAGTGTGGTATATTGAAAA
>NW_020664489.1:3104356-3150663 GCF_002925995.2 Terrapene triunguis | reverse complement strand
GTGAGTTGTGCCTCTTTGCCTTAGGGAGCAACCTGCTTTCACTCTCTCTCTCCACTCTTGATTCTAATGTGTTTAAGGACTGGATTCTAAGCAATAAATTAGTGTTATGTTGCAACCTTCCAGAAAGAGTATTTTATGTTTATCTTTTTGTATGCTATGACCATAAAATGTAGGTACTTGTAGACTGTGTCATCTCAGTCTATACTACTTCCTCCTTGCAGGTACATCTTTTGAAGAAAAAATGTTTGAAGTATATTCATATAGCTCCATTGACATTAGCTGAAGATTTGGCCTGTGAACTTACTTCTCTACACCTATCTCCCATTCTTATCTGACCATATGTCACTGTGCCTCAGTGGGTCACAGCTGAGAATGCCAGATTCAGGACAAACGGCTGAGAAATAGGGCAGACTCGCCCCAAACTGGTGGTTATTCTATCATTAGATTATACCGAGCCAGTAACAAAAGTAAACGTCTGTCTCACAACACTGGTTAACAAGAAGTCAGAGGTGTAGTCTCCTTAGGCATTCCAGCCCTTATCTCACCACCCAGACCTGGACTCTGTGATGAGTGTTTATTGAAAACCAATTTAATCACATATAGAGTCCTTCTAATCTCAAGAGATCAGGCACTTAGCCAGGTCAATATATAATTCAGATCTTACCCAATAATTATGCCACTGTCAATCCTTTAGTAACTAAAATGTAAAGGTTTATTAATAAAAGAAAAGAAGAAGAGAGTTAAAATGGTTAATAGATCATATACATATATTAATTGCAATGTTCTTGCATCAAGTTTGTAGCAGTGATGTTACAGACTTCTGGCTTGGAAAGTTTCTCTAGCAACTTCCAAAAGATTGGAAGGTCCTCAGGCCATAGTTTGATATTCTCCTTTTAGGTGTAAATCCACACTCCAGAGAGTCCGAGCAGGAAAGAGGCAAAATGGAGTCATTCCACATGTCTTTTATAACCCTTTGCCATGTGCCTGGAAATTTTCTGTTTCAAACAAAGGTCACAGCCCAGTTTGTGGAAAGTTGCTGGCATAAGATGAAGTCCAGGGTCACATGAAAATATCACATGTCCTTACATGGCTTGATGACCCAAGAGGGTGGCCATTGGCCCTTGGAGGCTGAGGCATCTGCAGGAAGAGCCATCTGGGTGGAATGAGTTTCTTCTATGGCCTATTGTGAGAGCTAACAAAAACAACAAGGAGTCCGGTGGCACCCTAAAGACTAACAGATTTATTTGGGCATAAGCTTTCGTGGGTAAAAAACCCACTTTTTCAGAAAGCTTATGCCCAAATAAATCTGTTAGTCTTTAAGGTGCCACCGGACTCCTTGTTGTTTTTGTGGATACAGCCTAACACGGCTACCCCCTGATATGTGATAGCTAAGTGTCTTTGATGGGTCATCAACACATAGCTGTCTGACTTCATTGTAGATTTTACTTGGGTGTTACCCAGCACACATGTATATGCCAGTACATAGTCAATATTTATACCTTCAGATACAAAACTGATACATGCATATAAACAGGATAATCATACTTAGGAAATCATAACTTTTCCATTGACACCTTACATGATGTGCTTAGTACAAGATTTGTTGAAATTGTTTAACAGTGGCAATATTAATGATATAAATGGTCATATTTCAATCATACAGCATCACACCATACTAACAGAGTATATGGTAATGGGACAAACCAACGTTTGAAACCTGCAGTCATAACTGAAGGGGGGAAAGTAGGAAAATGAATTAATGCTGCTGTATGAAGCCAAAGTGAGACTTGAAGAATACAGGTCCGTCTCATCTTACGCGGGGGTTCCGTTCTGCAGTTAGCGCGTAAAGCGAAAACTGCGTATAGTCAAAATTACATTGAGTTCAATGGCGGGTGGAATCGCCTGCACTACAGGTATAGTATTAAAATTGTTGTTTTTCTCTCTTTTCTTTTTTTTTGTGCCGACCACGTAAAGCTGAAATCGCGCATGTTAAATGCGCGTAAGATGCGACAGACCTGTAGTGACCTTTTGAACTAGAACTGCAAATTCCATGACAGAGTTAGAAAAATTGTCAGAATCTGCTGGGTGACTGCCACTAAAAGGGTTTAGAAATGTAATGTCTCTGGTCAAGGAAGACATCCATATTTATCCTATTACATGGGACATGGCAATGGAATCTATCCCTGCCAGGGAATCCACCCCGTATAGATCCTGTTCTTCCTTCACTGAAGTAGGGAGCCCTCACAGGCCCTGAAGCATAACTTCAGCCTTATGACACAGCTCAACTGCTGTTCTACAGCCTGAATCCTTTTCCCTTCTGGCACCGCTGGAAAGATATCTGATGGACAGTTTGTTACGCTGGTAGCAGAGTCCTTGCAATTGACCTTTTGCACAGAAATAGATTGTATAAAGTGCAGACGTTCCAGTATGAATCTGAAGGTGGTATGACAATCAGGGTCCAGATACCCCAAGCGGAGATCAGGTGATGTGAACCCCAAAGGACAAGCAATTGAATCAACTGGTTAGATACAATGTTATTGTGTATAAATATATGTCAAATAAGGTCTTTTATGAAAGCGTGTAATGTTCTGAACCTGATGGTCATTGGGAGATATGTGTACAGGTTATGGTTCTGAATGTATACACGTATATTTGTGTGGAACATTGTAATTGTAACTAGAATGCAACTGCAGCATCACCTCACAAGAGGGGGTGAAGCAATCAGGCAAGGAGGGGCACCTCCCACGGTAGTTGTTTCAATGAAACTAACTCCAAACACCTAGCAACCAACCCAGGGACAGACAATGGTGGACCTTTAAAGTTAATGGAAAGACACTAAAACTGAAAAGTAAACTCCAGTCTTGGAAAACTAAGGCAAGAGAGTTTCCCCCACTCTATGTAACCATTGGTCATGACTAGTCTGGATCAGATCTGACCTAGTACTGAGAGGCTCTGTACTTAGCTCTCAGTGGTCTAAGTCCCTCCAGTCCCCACCTCCAGTGCAATGCCTGAAATGTCTGAGTTGCACAACTAGTTAACGATAATTTGTGAAGCTGCTTTTGTGCCACTGGAATCATGGATTTGGCTCCCCCATCCCCCATGTGGGTAGGTAAATGTCTTATTAAACAATTTAATCAATTTCATGGAGAACCTTAAGATCTGAAAAGTAAAAACATAGACTGCATAGGAGATTACGAGGAAAAATGAACTCTCATAAATTAGGGTTAGTTTGTCATGTCTTCAAAGGGACTAATGCAATTGGGTTTGAGGTTGGGGTCACCATTCACCATTGCTATGGACTGAATCTGCAGCCAGCAGTAGTAGGTTTTAAATACTTTAAAATGATGATCATAGTGTTGTTGCAGCTGTGTTGGTCTCAGGATATGAGAGCGACAAGGTGGGTGAGGTAATATCTTTTATTGGCTGGCCCAACTTCTGCTGACAAAAGAGACAAGCTTTTGTGCTTCACAGAGCTCTTCTTCAGTTCTTATCCTCAAAGGAAATCTGCATAACGCCGTCAAAACATGAGCTTGGGAGCTTATATTCATAATTCGCCTAGATACCAAAAATCACGGACTCAGCAGAGACACTGGTTTTGTGTCTCATTACAACAATCTGTAACACACTCAGGGCATGGCTACACTTGCAGATGTAGAGCGCTGTGAGTTAAACCAGCCCTTGGAGAGCGCAGCAGGGAAAGCACTGCTGTGTGTTCACACTGTCAGCTGCAAGCCCCGTGGCGTGGCCACGTTTGTGGCACTTGCAGCAGCATTGGGAATGGTGCATTATGGGCAGCTATCCCACAAAGCACCTCTTCCCATTCTGGTGCTATGGCTTGTGGGAAGGGGGTGGGGGGGTGCGGGTCATTCTGGGTCCTGTCCCAATGCCCCGTGATGCATTGCTTCGCTTCCCAGCAATCCCTGTGCTTCCGTCCACATTTGGCGTCATCTTTCAACGTTTTTTGTACTGCACGCTCTGTCTTCCCTTTCGGTCTGCGGGAATGGATCCTGAACTTTTGAGGAATATACTGATGGGTCTCGCCAGCACGTCACGAATTGCAGTCGAGTTACTCCTTAAGCTACAACGTGACAGTAAGGAGTCCGATGATGATGTTGACTCACATAACACATACGACATGAGATTGCTTGTGGCATTCATGGACATGCTCACCACAGTGGAACGCTGCTCTTGGGCTCGAGAAACAAGCACTGAGTGGTGGGATCACATCATCATGCAAGTCTGGGATGACGAGCAGTGGCTGCAGAACTTTTGGATGAGGAAAGCCACTTTCATGGGACTGTGTGCTGAGCTCGCACTCCCCCTGCGGCGCAAGGACACGAGATAGAGAGCTGCCCTGCCAGTAGAAAAGTGGGTGGCTATTGCAATCTGGAAGCTGGCAACTCCAGACAGCTACCGATCGGTTGCTAACCAGTTTGGAATGGGAAAGTCGATCGTTGGAATCGTGTTGATGCAAGTTTGCAGGGCCATTATTTGCATCCTGCTCAGAAGAACCGTGACTCTGGGCAACATGTGTGACATTGTGGATGGCTTTGCACAAATGGGTTTCCCTAACTGCAGAGGGATGATAGATGGGACGCATATTCCAATTCTGGCACCAGACCACCTAGCCTCCGAGTACATAAATTGGAATGGGTATTTCTCTATGGTTCTCCAGGCGCTTGTGGATCACTGTGGACATTAACGGTGGACATTAATGCAGGCTGGTCCAGAAAGGTGCATGACACATTTTGGAACACCGGCCTGTTCAGGAAGCTGCAAGCCGGGACTTTCTTCCCAGACCAGAAGATCACCGTAGGGGAAGTTGAAATGCCCATTGTGAGCCTTGGAGACCCCACTTACCCTTTAATGCCGTGGCTCATCAAACCCTACACAAGGAGCCTTGACAGCAGCAAGGAGCGGTTCAACAACAGGCTGAGTCAGTGCAGAATGACTTTTGAGTGTGCTTTTGGCCATTTAAAGGGCCGCTGGCACTGTCTGTATGGGAAGCTGGACCTGGCCCATGACAACACCCCCACGGTTATAGCCACATGCTGTACCCTCCATAACATTTGTGAAGGGAAGGGTGAAAGCTTCACTCAGGCATGGACCACAGAGGTTCAACACCTGGAGGCTGAATTTGAACAGCCAGAGACCAGGGCTATTAGAGGGGCCCAGGGCGGGGCTGTAAGGATTAGGGATGCCTTGAGGAAGCAATTCGATGCTGAAAGCCACCACTAATGTTTGGTGCACTGCATGGGAGTGAAGTGCAGTGGTTCCAATGGTAGTAGACATCTGTGTTTGCTACGTATGATGCACTGACTTGCAGTGCCTGTTGCTTTCCTGGGCTATGGTATCTTTTACTTAATGCAATAAAGAATGTTTTCAAAGCCAAAAAATTCATTTATTGAAAAACAGAACTGCTGGAGGAAACAGAAAGGGCATGACACATCTGTGCTGTGTGGGAGGAGGGAAAGGGGTGGGGTGGGAACCGGGACAATCACAGATTTGCATATGTCCTGTTATCATGTTCAACCTTCCTGTCTGGAGTGCCACAAAATGAGTGCTGCACTTCAGGCTGGCTAAAGTGCATGGTGATGGGGGTTGAGTGCAGTGGGGAAGGGTCATAGTTTGCAGGGCTGGGTGGTGAAGCTACAGGTGTTGGAGGCAGCTGGTGGTGGTAAGAAACCTGATGTTGGGGTAAGTGGGTTGGTGGTGACATGCCAAGGGAAAGAGTTTTGGGACAAGGGCTGCAGGAGGGGGCGGGTGCGGATCTGCTCTGTCTGCAGTGCTATGAGCGCCTGTATTGAGTATGCTTAGCGCTCCATGATGCTTATGAGCTGCTCTGTGCTTTGGTGCTGGTGATCCACATTCTACTGGTGGAGCCTCCTTTCAGTCTCCCACCACTCATGCAGCAGGTCCTCTTTGGTTCTTCACGGATGTTTCCTGATTCTTTGCAGCCTTTTGGCCGTTGATAACAAGGATGGCTGGGATCTCAAGGTTGCATCTGTAAAGCCAAAATGCAATACTGAACAGAGGCAGCATTGTTCACACTAGACAGAGCAATGATTCGGCCATACTTAAAGAAAAGTACAGTGTACACAATAGCAGAAAGTGCCTGTCTCAAGACAAGCGCACATAACCCACAGGAGCCCCAAAATGGTGAGTAAGCACAGGGGCAAAGGGGACTGATTGTTTCAGGGCCGTAATGTCCTCTGGGGTTGGTTCTGTGCCTTGGGGAGAGCCAACAGCTGCCGGGGGACCCTATACTGAACACTGTCCCCACATTTTCCACAGGATGAGTTTGTCCTGGAAGATATATCGCTGCTGAGGGTGACCTGGGAAGCAAGGGAGGGTCGTCTACTACAATGCGGCTTCTGCCCTGGCCCTTATGCCGCTTGCCTGTGTGCAGCAGTGGTCCCCCCGCCTGTCACGGCACAGTGGCGTGGACATGTTAGCCTTACTGGGACAAGGAGCAAGTAGCTTTGCCAAGGAACCTGCACAAGTGGATTGCCCAGCTTCTGCATGAGACCTCTGAAGAGATCACGGAGGCCGATTACTCCGATGCGAGAGAGCACATCAATGCCCTATTCCACATCTAGGCATGCACACAGCCCTAATCCTTCTTTCTGCAACCCTCCTTGCCCCAAGAGCCCGCACCGAACAACTACCATCCTAAAATAAAAGCCACTTACCTGGCATTTTTTTCTCAAATAACATGTTTATAAGAACACACAATTAAGAATTTTCCCATTAAAATCTAAATTAAATGGAAAACTATTGATCAGAGGTACAGTGCAGTAGAACAAATAGGTGTGAGATGTTTTATAACTGATCTTTTGATTCTTAATATTCCATCTAGTCTAATACCTAGATCTAAACTGTAATAATCATTCCAAGTCCTACTCATAGTTTACAGATTGCAAACATTAAAATGTAGTTTATTGGCTGCTGACTTGGCCATCTTGTTTACTCAACTAGTTCATTATTTTTTTCTACTGTGTATTTCAAAGCAAAATATATGAAAAACACATTTCTCATCAGTTTTAGTCACACTTCAGTATATAGGTTCAGACTTTCCTTCTTATTCTTGGGTGGCTTTAATATTTTAAACTTCAACCAAAGCCCATAAAAGGACTGCTAAGGCATTCTTGTCAGGGATGCAATCAGTCCTTCGCAGACTTCTGAAGCTCTCTTCAGCCATTACTCTAAATTTCGCATGACAATATTTAAAACTAGGATAAAAGGATCACAGTGAATCCTGCAATACTAGCTCCAAAAGGCAAAACTCATTACAAGTTTAAGACAGTTTTCACAATACAATCTCGGTCCATTCTTTGACTCAAAGTTCTCTTTGTATATATCCAGCAACATAAATCTGTCTCTTCTTTCTCAACATTTCCCAAATCTACCCTCTATTCATAATACCCCACACCAAAGCCCTTATTCGTGGGCTTCTCATCTCTTCATCTTGTTTATTGGCAATACCTCCTGTCTGTTCTCACTGCCTCTAACTTCTCCCACACGTCAGTCTATTTAATATGATGCTACTAAAATCATTCTCTCACCTGTTCAGACTACGTTGATTCCCTGCCTGAATCCCTTCATTTGCTTCCTACCACTTGATACATCATGTTCAAGATTCTCCTCCTCACCTACAACATTCTACGTGACCTTTCCCCCACCTGCATTTTTTCTTTTCCTAATCCTCTTGTTTTATTGCTCTCTTTGGGTTAGTGTGTGGCTTTTAAAAATGTGAGTATATGAGAGATGCAATGCTGCACTCAGCCAGAATTCCTCCTGGGACATTCTGTGTTTGTTTGCTTCAGCAACAGCACCAGCAGTTCTGCAATACTCTGAAAAGGTGCAGTGTACATTTGCCTCTGCATTGGGCCTCCTCTGCTGATGGGTGGGGAGGGAGAGGGAGGGAAGATTTCTTGATCTCTCTCGCACCTCGTGCATCTGCACAGAACTGGCCACAACTGTAGCCCACTCTCTCTTTCCCCTCTCTCAGCTTCATGCCTTCTATGTTGCATCTTAATTAATTAGCCTCTTACAGTTGGTATGGCTACTTCCACTTTTTCATGTTCTCTGTATGTATATATATCTTCTTACTATATGTTCCATTCTATGCATCTGATGAAGTGGGCTGTAGCCCACGAAAGCTTATGCTCAAATAAATTTGTTAGTCTCTAAGGTGCCAAAACTACTCCTGTTCTTTTTATGTTGCTACTGTACTCCTTATGCCTGGAACGCTAGCCTGTAATGAAATGCTAAATTGTATTATACTGCTCAGCCACTAGGTGGTAGTGTATTTAATAATACCTTATTAAAATGATACCTCAGCCATACCTGGCAGTGCATGAAAGGATCTTATGATGAACACATCTGATGTGTATAAGCAAGCTCTGTGACCAGGCCATATCTGGTACAAAAGAACATGACATGATGTCAGAAGTAAACCAAGAACAAAAACAGAAGGAACAAAGCAACAATACTATACCCTGAATGAGGAAGGACTCAGCCAATGAGGTGAGGCACAATAGTTGCAGACAGAAGGAACAGCAACAAAGGTTGCAGGATTTCATCAGCATGCCACTCTTCAATGCCCCAGAGAACTTTAGCTTTGACAAACTTTCCCAATGGACAGACTGGAAGCAGTATTTGAAAGATTTTGAATTGCGAACAAACTTCACAAAGAAATTGGAGATATACAGGTATCTTCTTTAATTTATGTGATGGGGACGCAAGCAGAGCATATCTTTAAATCCTTTGACTTTACTGAAGACAGCCACAAAGAAGACTATGAAAAGGTTCTGGCTATGTTTGATGCATATTTTGTACCTCAGAGAAATGTGCATGAGCATGTTTTCACCAGAGAATACAAGAACCAGGGGAAAATGTTGAATGTTTTATAAGAGCTGTGCATGCAGTGGCTGAAAACTGATTCTAGGAATGAAAAAAATGAAAATATCAGAGACACTTATCAGACTGATAGGTACTGAACTTCAAAGATGTAAATATTTTAAATGGTAGCAAAGTAGAACTTAAGGGGGGGGATGTAACGGAATGCTAACCTGTATTATACCCGTTTAGCCACTAGGTGGCACGGTGTGTAATATACCTTATTTAAATGAAGCTCAGCCGTACTTGGCAGTGGATTAAAGGACCTTATGATGAACACATCTGGTGTGTGTACAAGCTAGCTCAGTAGGCACTCCATAATTGGTACAGAAGACTATGACATCTGCCATGCATCTTTTCTCTTCTGCTTCAGATTCCTTGTTGAAGGAGAAAATAATGGGGCTTTCCCCCTTTTTTGCTTCCTTATGGGGGAGAGAGTGGCTTTTAAAGAAAACTCAAAAGTTTGGGGTGTGTGTGGAGGAGGGTTACATTAGACATTCAGATCTTGCTTAACTGGAAGACTCTACAGACAGCTGGATAACTAGCATATTATGACATCACAAGTAACAAGGAAGTAAAGTGCATTTGGAAAGAAAAATGAGTTTTAGTCTGACTCATTAACTCTTTCAAGACCTGTTGAATGGAACCAAAACACTTGGCATACTAAAGCCTGATCTTCACTGGAGATTTAAATTCACACCTCTGAAAGAAGTGGTGAAGCTGACCTAACCCCCAGGGTAGACAGTTCTCGAAGAAGTGGATTAACTATAGCGATGGAAGAACCCAATGCTGTCATGAGTGTCTACACTGAAGCGCTATAGCAGCTGTGTTGCTGTAGCATTTTAAGTGTAGATATAGCCTAAGGATTGTTTACCCCGTTCCCTCAACTAAAGGCTGATTCTCCCTATACTCATTTCCAGGGATCCTAGTTTTCCATGACAAAAGAAACCAAAATTATCTGTTCAAAAAACATAAAAATCTGTGTTTTTCTGTGATTAAAATGAAACGTTGAACTTTAGATTCCCTAGCCACAATATATATAGGTATCAGTTGAACATGTTTTATTGATATACCGTAGAACCTGTTTATCTGATCCTCCATTATCCACCTCTACATATTAACCGAACTGGCAGTCAGCCCTGGGTGGCTGGGGCTGCGGTGGTCAGTCCCAGGCAGGGCTGACCACCCAAGCCCTCCTGGCGCGGGGCTGACTGCCCAAGTCCCTCCCTCCATCTTAAAATAAGGGATAAAAAGCTCTTTTAATTATCGGATCTGGCCCCGCTCCCAATTAGATTGGATAAACTGGGTTCCACTGTAAAATTAAAGCGCATTCAAAAATCAACCACAAGAGGGGGAGGTTGCACGCATTCAATAAGCGACATTGGTACTTTCAGTAAAATTTAATTAATAGTTAACATATGTTTTTATTTTTTCACAAAATGTAAAAACCAAAGATTATCTGTAAAAATACAAATTCTGCATTTTTCCGTTGAAAACAGATTTCTAGGATCCCTGCTCATTTCTGTATTGTTTTAGAAGTCCCAACCCTAAAAGGGAAGACAAGACTCAGAATCATATATCTCTAAGGAACAATTAAGCAGAAAAAAGAATAAACATGGGGTGGGATGGTAGGGGGAAATCTGGCTTTCTTTATGTATCATGAAGAAACAGAGATAGGACTGAAACCCTGTTAATTTCTTATTTACTTTGCAACTTACCATCAATGCAATGCATCCTCCCTTTTCATGAATAATGTTCACTCCTTCCCTCTACTGAAGTATCTTGAGGAGTGTATGTGTGTGTTGTTTGAACTGTAAACTCTTTGGGACAGGGACATGTCCGAACTATGTGTTTAGACACTTCTGAAAATCTTGTCCATAGTACTTTGATTTTGAAATAACGTAAAGGAGCCTAATTCTCAGAGCGGGTGCTCAGCACTTACAAAAATCAGGCCCTTTTAAGATGTCTCAAGTTGGTCACCCAACATCACTAGGTATTTTTGAATGTCTTGGCTGGTAAACATTTTTGCTGCTGTTTCAATTGTCCTTAATCTCAGAGATTACACACACACACACACACACACTCTCTAGAGCACTCTGAGGCTTCTAATTTACATTTTGTTATTCTTAAAGACTTTTGCCACTTCTCCCCACCACACTTCCTCCTTACCCTCTCATAGCCCTGAATCACATCAGTCACCATTCTAGTGAAAGACTGATGGAATGTTCTTCAATGCTCATCATTGCCTCTCAACAGAACAATCCAGAATAACAGGACATAGTTGGTCTGACCTTAATTTTATGGCTCCTTGCCACCCCTGAAATTTGTCTCAAGTGAAATTACTACAAAGATGTTGGGAAACTGCCACCCACTCTCAAAGCATCTGAAATTGTTCCAAATCCTCCAACCAATCTCTAGCTTTGTTGATCCAACCAGAGAAGCAAATTCTAGAGCACAGGGCACTCTACTAAGAACACCCTGCCAGCAGCCATTCAAATCTAGGGACATTAAGCAATAATCCCTCAACTCTCACAAGAGTAACAAGACTCTTTATGTAAATGGAACCCAAATCATATAGGGTTGTATAGGTCAACACATCAGATTGCACCTGGAAGCACGTACTTACCCTGGAGAACTGGTGTAATATGCTCCCTGGGTGAGCATTCTGAAAAGATTGCAGCTATGATGCACTCTGCTTTGGTTGAAGATACACACCTCCAAAAGGGTCAGTTCAGCCTGTGGCGAGGTGTGCTCTTGGATTTTTCACTGACACCGAGCTCTCCCATAGCAGTAGCTGTAAATAACACTTTCTACCATCTTCAGTTGGCTAAGAGACGCCATCCACAGTTATTCACACCTTCATCACCTCGTGGCTGGACTACTATACCTGGGCATTAAGCCTTCAGCACTTAGGCAATTCTAGCTAGTAAAGAACGTTGTACCAGCACAGGGGGATGCAGTGTGTCTCCTTAACAAAAGAGGCTACTGAAAACACATCAAATCTATCCTCCACTCTCTACCCTGGCTTCCCATAGAATACTAAATCCAAGTTCAAGATCTCATCCTTATCTTCAAGACAGCCTGGGCCATTGAGCATCTAAAAGAATGACTAAAGCTTTGGGGCAAAGACTGGTCCATAAGTCTGCTCCACTAGCATAATGGAGCTCCCTACAATAAGGGCAAAGCTTGTCTGTGCGGGGGTTGAGCTACAACTATGGTAACCTAAATCAGTCCATTCTCTGCAGTGGTTTCACGTACACATTGAGAATGAGAGGTGATAGAACAGAGATTCACAGAACCATACACAAAAGCTGGAATTCCCCTCAAATATGGGTAGTTCTTAGGTCCATGTTCAAGAAAACATCTCTTTAAATTGACATTCTTTAACTATCACCATGTCTCTAACCTTCTCTTTTGGGCCAGTATTATTAGGAGGGTAGTAAAGCAATTTTGGTGTAATCTAAGGTCCTATGCTTTTCTTGACCCCTTTTGAGCTGATTCTCAGCCAGAGTATGGCATGGAGAGTATACTAGCTTAATTGGCAAATGATGTCCTGGGAATGGACAGCTGTCAATTATCCATGCTTATTATCTTTTATGTGCCAGCAGCCTTTATTAATCTTGAGGATTTATTGGCTTGCTTGGGAGGTTAATGGAAACTTACTAAATAGTTCTGTCCTTTCTTTTTAGCACACTACCCTTCAACAGAAAAGCATTAAATACAGTAGCCAACAGTAGACTTAATGCTGCTCCCTCTTCCACCTGTTTTATTTTACCAGGCCCAAAGGACATGGAACCAACTTGCAGGTTATAGCTCTTAACATATCCAGAATCATAGTGAGAGACTCTGGCTGAAACTTGACAATGAACAGAAGAGACATTGCATTTGTCCCTGCCTGATCTGGATCTGCTTTCAGTGTAGGTCAATACACAAAGTTAATAGAAAACTCCTCACACAATACAATCCTCTTTCTAATTCAGTGGCTGTCCATATCACCTGGAACTCATGCTGCGGGACTGTATAATTACTATTGCCTGCCTGCCATAAGGTGGGCCTGAGGATGATTTGTGCTTGCAAAATGAGATGAGCTGATTTTCTATTTGTGATATAAGCTAAATAAAAATGTTACAACCTCTAGAGGGTTTGCTGTCAAGGATTGTGACAAGGGCAAAGCCTCAGGCCTTAAGAACATTGTTTCAGTAGTATTTTAACCCACTACTGGGCCGGGGTTGAGATCCCATGACTATAAATCAAATTATACCTTCCTTTTAACTCATTGTAAAATTAAAACATTAAAAACACTTTCTTAAATTAGGTAAGTGAAGCTGGAGGGGGAGAAGACCTTATGATGTTCCACCAAGAAAAAAAAGCATGGAAATTCCACATGGCAGTTAAATTCAGATTTCTAACAGTTTCTTCAATGATGATTTTTCACTCAGAGAAAGGAAATGTGTACCCCAAACATTCTGGAAGTTTCCAGGCATGCATGTCCTCTCATGATTTTCTGGCTCTTTTTCCCCCTCCCCCTTCCCACTGTGGTGGGAGAGCTTCATATGATGCTTCCACACAGCTAAGTCTATATATGAATCCTGCAGTGCCTCCAGTTGGATCTCCTCTTCTGGTTATGCCTGAAACACATGACTGAGGAGAACACAGCACCAACTGGAAGTCCTGCAGGACCCACAAAGAGACCCGGCAGCATGAAGATAGTTCTCACATCCCAAGAATGTAGAAGCTAGTGGGTAGAAGACCAGGGATCTGAAGCATCAACGGTGGCGAAGCACTCTAAACTCACTGCATAGTAATGAAACTCTACACTATGATGCTCTAGACAATGTTGCATAACATACAAATGCTACTCCTGACAGAATTCTGCGTGGGTGCGGAAGACTTATGCAGTTTTCTGTGCCCCCCACACAGAAAAATGCAGAAGAAATCTGCGGGAGACACGTGCCTCTTCCCCAGCAGTCCAGGTGGTACGTCTGTTTCAGTGTGCCTGGAGCAGCAGTCACAGACACAAATCACTGTGGGGAGGCGGGTGGCTGGGCATGCGTGCCTGCATGAGGGATGTTAATCACTGTCAGGGGGCAGGGTTGGGTGTGCATGAGTACGAACAAGCGAGAGAGAGAGAGAGAGACTGTCCTCCTCACTTGCTACTGCAGAGCACCTAGCGTGGAGGGGTAGGGCTTTGGGTTGTTAAGGATGAGGCAGGCTCTGTCTGTCCCGAGGCAGAAATTTAGCTATGTTCCTTCATTGCAAGGAAGCAAACAGCTGTTTTGCCAGTGTTGGAAATGCAATCAGCCAGTGCTATCCCTTAAATTGCCTGGAGGCTCATTTTATAGCAGATAACAGATTGAAACAAAATTCAGTCAGTTTTTGCTTGAGAGGGGATATGGTGTGGAAGAATCCGAGTCTGCTCTGTGCATTCCTACAAAACTGTTTCAATGTTTGAAATAAAACACTGTTCTTGATGTGAAAAAAAAATCATTATTAATGGCACTATTGATAGTTAATTGATTTCATTCTCTGAGGCAGAAATGTAGCAGCCTGCTTACATAGTAACATTGCTAATGTTTCTGTTGTTAGTTAACTGTTCCCATTCTCAGTCAATTCCTCCAAGAGCATAAAACTTGTAAAATTTTTAAGGCTCCTTTACATTGCCAAAGTGATGTAAAGGAGACTTATTATAAATGACAGTAACGGAATCCACAGCTAGGAAGATCTGTGTTTTCTCACTTTTTTCCTGTGCAAAAGTGGCACAATGGGGTTAGATTACAGCTCAGGATTTATTTTACTTACCCATTTAAAAAAAAAAGACTTTGAGGACAAATAAAGCATTTTTCAAGCAGTCAAAATGTCAGGACAATCAGAACCAAGCACTTCCCAAAGTATCCTGCCAGGTCCAGATAAAGTTACCCATGGCACATGAAAATATTAGCAGCCACTGACGCAAGTACCTGCTGTCATATGCACCTCTGGATCTTATATAGTCTCTGTGCAGAAAATATTGAGAAGAAGCAATTTCCCTGGAAACAAAGTGATTTTTATTATGGCAAGTCACAGGGGCCGACAGCTGAACTACATGGCTAGTCTCAATTTCTTACACATAAGAGCAAAAGAGATGATAGGCTAAGAAGAGAGTGACTGGCCATGGTGGGGCACTGAAAATCACAACCATCTGCTAGGGATAGGAATAAAGAGACAATTATTATGATATGTTCCCCCACCCAATGTTGTTCATAGTTTTCAGGTCTTGAAAAGAAACAAAACATTCAAACCTCCTTAATAAATTAATTAAGCAAATTATCACTTACATGATTCAGTACCATCTACACTTATATGGGCTCCTTACAAAACCTTTATTTGTAACATATTAGTCCAAAACTGTAACTAGAGATCTGTCTAACTGAAAACCCTGGATTCAAATAACCTAGAACTTTTGGGGAAAAATGGATCTGTTTTTTTAAATTGTGGCTCTGCTCCATCTAACTGTAACTGAAGATACCATTTGTCTGCTAACTAGCACATTAACCAAACAACTATTGCCTAGAGGCAGAAAACACATGGTCTGATACTGAATATGGAGGAATGGATTAATCATCCTTTGATCTCCAGGAGTCTCTTCATTCATTTTCATTGTAAACTGAATTTACAATGTAGGCTGTCAATATTATTAATACTACATTAACCCTTTTATTGCTGAAGTTAGATGCCATTGCCTGTCTTTTTGATTTTACAGAGGTAAAAATGTCTTGTTTCTTGATTCAAGCCTCCATAATGAACTGAGGCACGGCTATCTAATAAATAACATGGGTGCTGCTGCTCCATTGTCATGGTACAAGGTATTTTTTGTGGCACTGACTTAGTAAAACTTTTATAAAAGAAAAATACCCTCTAATTATATCATCCTTTGCTTTTTTCTATAATTTCTCATGGGACTGACTTTTTATTTCTTTCACTGAACCACAGGACATTCCCATACCAATCTGAACTATCATTTTCTCCCAGCAACACAAGTAGCAAACTGAGAAATGGATTGTTTTAGAAATGAACTGAAGACTAGGAACTGAATTAGATTTAGTCCATTTTGGCCTCTGCACACCTCACCCCACACACTCACACCTCATTGGCTGTGACCTTTCTTCTGTGTGAGTGCTTCAGAAGCCATTGTTAAGATTCAGATCGAGAACTCACAAAGCAACAATCAGGATATGTCCAGCTTCCCTGTAACTGTGACCAACACATTTCATATTCTCAGAGCAAAGTGCACGTTTTTCTTGTGAAATTTTGCTTTCTGCTTAAGGTGAATTGTACAGAATCACACTCAGTGGAAAGAATTTTTTCCCCTGACTTTTTGACAATTTTCTTTTCTATGGAAAATTTCACACAGAGCACTAAAAGAAAGTGGGGAACACAAGCAGTACAGACATTTATAAAATCACTCACCACTGACCATGCAGCTTCTCTTAGGGACAGTGTTAAATGGGAAATGGTAACTCACTCTGCAAAGGTTAGTGTCTCACTGTTGGAGTACAAGTTTGGGTAGACCATATTCTATTATTAGCACTGTTGATTTCTGAAGTCAGAGTGAGAGTATAGAACAGGGGATGGCCTGCTAGCCATTAAAGGTGACTTGCAAAGGATTTTAGAATAATTTGGCTTGTGCCCTTTTCTGCTTCTTTATGATTCTAAAGCAGGCCTGGCAGGCAGTGTTCCCTCTAGTTTTTCCCAAACCATGTACGGAATTAATTTTGTTATGTGCACCAATATGGAGGTGATGTGGGACTTATGGTCCTGGCACAATACTTGTTACATAAGTGGTGTATTGGACCTGGCACATGCTGTTGGCTAACTGCCAGGTATAAGAGCTCAGCAAACTTCCTAATCAGTTTCTTTCATCCTGCCCAGACCCATCCTAGGCAGTAGGCAACTGGCCAGCAGCAGAAGTAGTGTTCCAGCACAGAAACATTGCAACACATCAACTGGATGTGAAGGGAAAAGAAATTGATTAGAATCATGAACTCAGGCCCCAAACCTGAAAGTGGATCCATACCAGTTGAACTCTGTGCCTGTGTGGAGCTGCACTGACCTCAATGTGGCATTGTGCAGTGAAGGAGCCTCTCTGGGCAGACAGTGATAAACCACATAATTTTTTTTACTAGTTTCTCAAAATATCCATTTTAGTTGCCCACCTTGAAAGAAGACTGCCATAAATAAACTGGTTTGTTCATCTATACCTCATAAACTATAGTGTGGGGATACTTATAATCATGTATAGTTCTTTAGACTTCAAAGTGCTTTACAAAGGAAAGTGAGTTTCATTAATCTCTTACGCTAAATAAACTGAGAAACAGAAGTTAAGTAACTTGCCTGTGACCCTACTTATTAGGGCTTGTCTACATTACCCGCTGGATCGACGGGCAGCGATTGATCCAGAGGGGGTCAATTTTAAATCGACCGCTGAGTGCTCTCCCATTGACTCCGGCACTCCACCAGGGCGAAAGGCGCAGGCGGAGTCGATGGGAGAGCGTCAGCCGTCGACTTACCACAGTGAAGACACCACAGTAAGTAGTTCTAAGTATGTCGACTTCAGTTACGTTATTCACGTAGCTGAAGTTGCGTAACTTAGATTGATCCCCCCAGTATAGACCAGGCCTTAGTGGCAGAGCTGAGAAAAGAATCCAGGTCTCATCTTGACTCCCAGGCCAGCATTCTATCCACTGGATCATGCTGCCATGTGGGAGTGATGGGGTGAAGCTGAATGTAAAGGAAAAACATTTACCAATGAAGTCATGTTGTTATGTAGTCTTTCATTAGATTTACAGACAAACTTAACCCATTCTTAGATTTGAAGCAACAAATGTAAACATTTCCAGGAAACAATTTGCTATTCTTCACTCATTTTGTTAAATTGTTTTCTTCTAAATCACATTCATGAATTATAAAGGTAAGAACAGGGATAACTGGAAAACTAAATCACTAACAAATCTGGATTCTCAGCATACCAATTCGTCAGTACATTTTTTTACATTCTTCACAGCGTGATGCCCACATTGAAAAGCTCTTACTTTATAGTAATAAAGTGCAAAAAAGATAATTCATTAAGTGACATTACTCTGACATTTTCCTAATAGTTTGTGGAAAGATCCTTGTGGGAGTCTGGTAGCTGGCATGGGGTTGGGTGTGATCTGCTCTGGGGGAAGTTGTCATTCTAGATGTTTAACTGACCTGTTCTTGGAGCTGGTAGCAAGGTTTGGGGTTCAGGAAACATAAACTGTGGTGTCTATTAAGCCACCACCAAAGCAAAACTCGGGAATTATAGCAAATGACGGAAGGCGATTAAAACTCCAACGCTCCGGAAAGCTCTGGCCTAAGGGAGAGGCCAGATGCTGAGGTCATCTCACGCGTGTGCCCTGTGGCAGCACTGGCATCACAACGTATTTTCGAGGGAGCTGTTCGAAGTGTTTTGACCCGAGCTGGTGGGTGGGGTGCATGGAGCCTGGGAAGAGCGGGAGTGACCCCGAGGGAAGGGCTGGACTAGTTCAACATCCAACCCACAGACCAGCAGGGGAAACACGGGGCCTCCGGTGAGCGGAAACAAAACGTTTCCCGAGGCGAGAGGCAGGGCGCAGCCCCGTGTGGTCCCCGGCGATGCCATCCGAGCAAGCCCTGCCCCGGGATGGAGCCGCCCGGCCCGGCCCGCAGAGGGCGCAGTGCGGAGCGGCTCCCCGGCAGCAGGCTCCGGGGCTATTGCTGGCGGTTCCCGGGTGAGTCCCGGCGGGGAACTGCCTGTCAGGGCTCGGGCGGCAAACCCGGGCACTCCCCGGCAAACGGACCGCCGGCTACTCACTTTACGGCATTTTCCGCGAGCGCCGCACACTGCGAGCCGGCTCCGGCGTCACTTTACGGCAGCTCCTGGCCATGGCGTCCGGGGGGTTTGAAAGTGAGCGGAGCCTGGAGGCGCGGAAGGAGCGGAGGCGGCGGGAGCGGGAGGCGCTGCTGGTGCAGGTGAGAGCCCGGCCGCCCCTCCGCTGCCTCCTGTTGCAGCCCCGCGTGGGAGAAGCCCCCTGGTCCTCAGCCCGCCTCGCTTCTCCGGCATCCCCAGGGCCAGGGTGACGTCCTCTGTCCTCCAGCCCCTCTCCCTGCTCCTATCCCTTGGGGGCACCGCTCCAGTCCCTGCTCCTATCCCCTGCCCTGCGCCCTGGCTCTGCCTCCCGCCCCCACGAGTCCCTCTTTCTCCCCTCGCCCAGGTTGACCGGCCAGAGTCTCCCCAAGCTAGCTGTGTACACAGGCCGGGCACTGAGTGCCAGGAGAGCAGCGGGAACTCCTTCCTTAGAGGTTTTTAAAGCCAGGCTTGACAAAGCCCTGGCTGGGATGATTTAGTTGGGGATTGGTCCTGCTTTGTGCAGGGGGTTGGACTAGATGACCTCCTGAGGTCCCTTTCAACCCTGATATTCTATGTCCTCTCGGCTGCTGTGGAGTCTCCGGGGCCATGAGATGGCTGTCACACTCTTACATTGGTGTAGTCCCTCAGCAGCCCCTGACTGTTTCATTGTTACTTACATTGCCAGAGCCCCATTGTGCTCCCCAGCGTACAAACACAGAGCAAAACACAGCTCAAACAGCAGGACCTACACGAAGAAGTCCCTTCACCCACAAGTGAAATGCAGCCATCTCTGGAGTGAGGCCTGGCAGCTGTTTTTAACAGTGTATCAGGGAAGTTTAGGACAGGAAGGAAAGGTTAATTTAGCCTTTTGGAACTTGGAGAGAGAGAATGTAGTTAGCCCTGGTGTCATGGGCAAGTTGCACTTTGAGTAACGGCCTGCTTATGCAATGCAATAAAGTCCTGGTTTGAAGAAGATATTGAAAACTTGCTAGCCAGAGGATTAAGCTTGTTAGCCCAAGGCCAAATCAAACAATGTGTGGTCACCTAGCCATGAGATTGAGAAGCAACACACCATTGTGAACATTAACCCTGGGAAAGGGAAGAGTGCAGGCATCCCTACCAGTGTGTTGTCCCTGGATCTAGTTGCTGCATATTTTATACTGGCCTCATAACTGTATGACTCAGATGTCTCACACATTTGAAGTCCTCCTCCACCATTTATTTGGTGGACCTCTGTGTTGTCATTTCCTGTGCTTGCCCCTGCTGCTGACCCCTGAAGCAGTAGCATGAAATTGTCATGGTGGTTGTCAGTTTCATAGATGTCTGAGGTTTTGAATACCAGCAATGAAACTGGCCAGTCTTGTCAAGTTCACTGGATTTGTGAAAGCTTTGAGCAACAGCAGAGGCACTGAATCTGTCTGCAGAGGGTTACTTAGATCAGTGGCTCTCAACCTTTCCAGACTACTGCACCCCTTTCAGGAGTCTGATTTGTCTTGCATACCCCCAAGTTTCACCTAACTTACAAACTACTTGCTTACAAAATCAGACATAAAAATACAAAAGTGTCACAGCATTTTTTTATTGAAACATTATTACTGAAACATAGCTTACTTTCTCATTTTTACCACATATTTATAAAACAAATCAATTGGAATATAAATATTATACTTATATTTCAGTGTATAGTATATAGAGTAGGATAAACAAGTAATTCTCTCTATGAAATTTTAGTTTGTATTGATTGCACTAGCACTTTTTATGTAGTCCGTTATAAAAATAGGCAAATATCTAGATGATTTGATGTACCCCTGGGAAGACCACTGCGTATCCCAGGGGTACATGTACCCCTGGTTGAGAACCACTGAGGCTTCACAGTCAAGATTATTTTTTGCATCAGTGAAGGCTAGAAATTATGTATCTATTTTTAACTGGAACTTGAAATTGACAGTTTCCCCTTGTAAGTCATCAGGGAAACAACATACTCTCCACCTACAGTTAACGGGACTGGTTGAATTACCTCTTTTTGCACTTTATTACAATAAAGTAAGAACCTTTAAATGTCAGGTTTCAGAGTAGCAGCCGTGTTAGTCTGTATCCGCAAAAAGAACAGGAGTACTTGTGGCACCTTAGAGACTAACAAATTTATTAGAGCATAAGCTTTCGTGGGCTACAACCCACTTCTTCGGATGCATAAACCTTTAAATGTGGGTTTCAGCCACTTAAATGTTAGGCATCACACTGTGAAGAATTAAAAAAAAAATATTGCAGAATTGATATGTTGAGAATCCAGATTTGTTAGTGATTTAATTTTCCATTATTCCTGTTCTTACCTTTTTAATTCATGAATGTGATTTAGAAGAAAACAATTTAACAAAATGAGTGAAGAATAGCAAATTGTATCCTGGAAATGTTAATTTTGTTGCTTCAAATCTAAGCATGGGTGAAGTTTGTGTGTAAATCTAATGGAAGAGCATATTGTGAATTAATTCTATAAACTATACTAGAGTAGGTATGAATGTGGTTTAAATCTTGGCATGAGGACTGGCATGGTAACAAATGGCACTGAATTAAGAGCCTGCCTTCCCACTGACTTTTAGTAGATGATCTAGATTCTAGAGCTTATAATACTTTGAGGTATATATCCAAATAAGTTGTATATACAAATATCTTTACTATTTATTTATTTATAGCTTGCTGGTATTAGAGAATATATTGGCTCAGAATTCTTTCTTATATGAAATCAAATTCCATTTTACAATCTTTTTTTTTTTTTTTTTTTAAAGTTTTACTAAAAGCAAGTGGTACATTACTTAGACATTGTTATAGGTGATTGTAAATATAACTGTCCCACTAACAATGCAAAACTATGTTCTCTAATATGCTACCCCATATTTCAGTGAAATAAAATCATTGGTCTTTATCTCTTCTGTGCAACTTTTTATAAGCTAAAAGAACAGGAGTACTTGTGGCACCTTAGAGACTAACAAATTTATTAGAGCATAAAGCTTTCGTGGGCTACAACCCACTTCTTCGGATGCATAATAGAGCTTTATGCTCTAATAAATTTGTTAGTCTCTAAGGTGCCACAAGTACTCCTGTTCTTTTTGCGGATACAGACTAACACGGCTGCTACTCTGAAACCTGTTTTTATAAGCTCTCTGTTCAAAGCGCTAGAAGCATCTGTAAATCATAGAAATAACTTGTAACCCATTGTTCGGTTTAGGAAAGCTTTTTAGATTTGCCATAAATGAGTGATATAAGTAAAAGTGCCATTACTTTCACAGATTTGATATATATATAAACACACACACACAAAATCTCCATTGTAAGCCTGAAGCTTGTTCTCTTACATGAACACAGCTGATTGAAGGAAATTCTTTTAGCCTGTCAAAGTTAGACTCAGGACTCATAGTTTGTCAGACCACTCTGTTTTATTAGCACAGCACTCTGCTAATACATTCAGATAATGTGAGCCTCCATGCAAGATTCAAACAGTCTTATTTATACAGATAAAAGGGTGCGAACTAAACAAAGGGACAGAGAGAGCAAAATAGTAAGATATGCATGGAGCACAATATGCATATCTTGCTTCCTTATTAACTCTTATCGATCTAAGACTAATGCTTCACCAATTGCCCTTAAGTGGGGCAATTCATTAAGCAGTTAATGTCTGCTTTCCTGCCCCCCTGGCTTGCAGCATTTTTCATTTCTACTTAAAGGTACATACAGCATTCTTTAATTCATTCTATTTCTTTAATATAATTCATTTCACTTTCACAAGCCCTTAGGACCAAGTCATACGTGTAGCCAAAGTAATTTTGTTTCACTAAAATTTATCTTGAATATGCCTACTATGTTTGAGAATCCTGCAAATTGAAAAGAACATAGATTTTTGAAATATTTTGTATATTCAGACTGAATAACTTTAGCTGTCACTAGAGCCAGGATTTTACTGTCTTGCTCTGCTCAACCACTGCAACACATAACAAAGGTGTTGATCTGGAAAAACAGGAAGCTCGCATGTAGGCCATAATTTCCCAATGCATCATCTCTTCTTAGTGTCTGCTTTCTAAATTGTAAGTTCTTTGGTGCAGAGACTTATTTTTATATCTTGTAGAGTGCCATGCACATTGACAGTGCTTAGCAAACAACCATTTTCCACTGTATATAGACTCCTACTTTTATTAGCAGCTTTACATAAGATAAGTGGTTCTTCTTACAATTCTCCTATGAAAACATAGTTTACATTTTTTTAACTATAGCTCATATCTTCCCCAGAAATTGGGCATATGGGTCAAGATAAAGTATTTTTTTACTTTCCCTCCTAAATTATTATTTTTAAGGTGATATATAAAATACTATGTAAGTTAATGTCAAATTAAACACTTCCTTGTTGTTTTATAATACCTGGATTGCAGTCTTCAATGCACTGCAATCTATTTTTAAAAAATCATGTGAATTAAGATTTAACCAATCCAATGACATTCCTGTGCATTAGCATTAGCAATGCTATTGGAGGAGGTATTACTGTGGTGGCATTGCAGAAACATCAGAACAGTAAGACACAGCTGCTGTAGCAGTGAAGAGGCCAACTTTGAAGAAGCATTTAGGTGGCAGACAGAGAAGAGATGTGTGAGGATTAGATGCTGGTAGCGTCTGCAGGATATTGAGTTTGTACTAGAATCTGTGTGCTACACCAAATAAATAGAACACTTTGAATTTTGTGACTACAGTTCTACCTTTGGGTGTGGTGGTTCATCACAAGAAATCCTTGGTGGTTATATAGGCCCTGGAAGTCTCTCATATCTATATTCCACCCTTATCCATAGATGTCTGCACTTCAGAAGGTGCTCATCAGCTTTGTTGAACAGTGTTTGCAAAATGTTTTTGAGGTCCCAGGACAAAACTAAATCTAACAGTTACTTTTGAATTTTCTTATTTATGGGTTGAGATGTATCAGTGTCTTCCTGTGGAAACCATCTATTCTAATATTTTGACTTCAGTACTGTGTGCTGTGTTGTATTATACAATGTTTGTGAAAAGTTAATATCAACTTCTAAAAAATATGTCATGAATAAATATAGCCACTAGGTGGAAATCTTAAAAGCACATATGCAAATTTTCAATAATCCAGAAAAAATCAACCCAAAACTCTCGCTCTGTCTTTCTCTACCCCCCCCCGTAATAATAATAGGCTCTAAATTATTATAATTTACTTTGGTAGAGACAACATTTACTTCTTCCATCAACTGATGACTTAAAGCAGAAACTATGGCTTAGCTGATTCAGTGGTGACCTCCTCTGTATTGCTTTTAGGTTTTGACTGTTGACCTTTCATTCATTAGATACATGTTGGCAGAGGTTTTGCGTCTAGTAGGTATGGATAGAGCTATGAGCAGTTTAATAAATGGAACTCTTATCTGTGTATTAGAATTTGAAACTGGTAGCGGTGTAGCTCCACAGTCATGCTTCCCAAATGTAAATAGGTTGTTTTATTTGTTTTGTACCTTTGAATTTAGATATATTTTAAAAATGCCTTATTTAAGAATTTCAGGTAATTTAGACGTTCTTCCTCTTGTTTTCTCCAACTCAATTATTAAATTTGGTAAGGAAGATATTCAATCATATTCAGCACAACACACCTGAGAATAGAGGGGATTCAGTGTGAATACAGATAATCCTGATAAGTATACTTTGCATGTCACTTAACACTAGAGCTTGAAAAATCTATTTGCATGTGGAGAGTAGTTAGCTTTCTTGGGAAATTGCCATCAACTTCCACAGAATCTAAATGTGTGTGTGTGTGTGTATGTATATATGTATATATATATTTGTTTTTAAAACAAGAGTTTCTAGCCCCCTTGGTTGTAAAGAAAAATCTTCCTAATATGATCTGAATTTCTTTCTAAATTTGCAAACATAGAACTCTGGTATCTCTGTTGTTCATTTTTTGTCCACCTCTATGCTGCAGTCAAGTGAAAACTGACTAAAATCTTGTTTTTTTTCATTGCTGCTGTTGATACTCTGGGCAGCACTGAAACTTACAAGAATAACATCAATTTCATTCTGTTGCAGATTGGGAAAGCTGTGAACATCAACAGTTATAGGCACTAGAGCTATTCACTAGGGAGGAGGATTCAAAAGTAGAAGCCGGCGAGAGGTAGATTTGCTAGCAGGTTGAAGTATACACACCTACTCTACACTAGACTTTTAGCAAACACCTTAACAGCAAAGCTTTTATCCTAAGCAAGACATACCTTCAGAGGGCAAAGGGGGTCACATCCTGTCCTCCATCTTCATCCTAATGGATTGATACAGAAATTCAGAGTTGAGATTAATGGATTTTCTTGGTCCTATGTTTTTTTTCTTTCCTCCTACTTTGTAGGGGTGAACTAGCCTTTAGCTATGCAAATCAGCATTACTTTGAGAAGTTGTCTGTTTGCTACATCACCAACTCTATTCAAAGTCCATTAAGCATTTTCTCACATGGAAGCATTGTAATGTATTTGCTGCCATGTCATTGCTTTTTCTAGCATCATTTCTGAAATGGAATTGATCTCCTTTCTTCGTTTTGCTGACATAGAATAAAATCTCTTCCTCAAAACCACAAATGGAAACACTTGTAATTAACCCTCTGATGCCAGGAGATGAGATTTCTTAGTGGAGCATGCTAATGTGCAGACTTCAGACTTGTTCACACCAAAGGGCAAATTAGTTTTAAAATAGCATTTGATGAAACAGCTAAAAAAATTTTATGCTTATTTTAGGTCAAGTGATTATCTCCCTTTCCATATCATACCATTTGCTTGGAGGTAATACTTTAGTTGAGAATGAGTTCCATTTTCCATTCTAATTCCTCTCGTTATGATTTTTTCAAACAAATTCCTATTTGCATGAAACATTTTATGTTTGGTCTCAGCCCAAAGGTGAATTTTTAGGAATGTCTGAGCAAAACCGGTAGTCTATTTTGAGGTATGAGTAGTCATAAAAAGATTTCAGTGCTATTCTGACTGGAATCTTATGCACACGTAGCTCCAAAACAGCTGAAGTTGGAAACTTTGAATTTGGTTTGTTCAGTGAGGAAAGAAAAACAGTCCATATTTGAAAAAAAAAATTAACTCAGTATTTTTAAAGCTTCTGAAGATGGATTTTTCATCATCTATGCATTAAAATATTTATATTCTTGATGTCCTTAAGCTAGAGTAGTTTAAAATTCTAGGAGTGTGCTGACTTGCTTCAGCTTTGACAAATACTGCTTTAAAACCTAAAAGCAAAAGTTAAATGGTGTTATTTTTAAAATAAATCTGTTTACAAAGTAACTTCCTACTGTTGTATTTAGAATCGGATCCAAAGCTAATTGAAGTCAATGGGTTTCCACTCAGTTGAGTGGGCAATCATTTGTGGTACTGAGAACATGCTTGTCCCTACCAAGTCCCTATATCTTCTGAGCTGTTTAGCTTGTTAATAGTAAGGTATTTAAAGCCACTTTGCTACGTTTATTATTTTTTTCTTCATTGACCTTGTTCAGCATATTGTTACAATACTTCTATCAAGCATCTGGAAACTGATAGTGCATCTTTAACTCCCACTATTATATTTGTATTTATTATTTGGAATGTCTATCTTTATTTCTACTACGTGGTCTTTAATGTAATCACGTAATAATGTTTATAATAATGCTTTCTTTTGCACCATCCCTTTTTCCATAACCTAACTAGTTTTTACTATACAGTTGGTAACAATGAATATCCCTATCCCATTGAAGTAAGTTTATCCATCCCCTTTTCTGTGCAAGCGATACCCTATGCTTTTCAACTTCAGCAGTATATAAGAGATGCTTCAAGATGAAGGCCAGAATCTTTCAGCACCCATATTTGGTGCCAGATTTTCACCTCCTTTCTTATAATAGTTGGGGATGGTTGAAATAATGAGGGGGTAAGAGGGGAGAACTTAAACTAACAGTAAGATAAATGAATATTGTAAGTCAGTGGTAGAAGAAGCTAGCTAGATTTGAACTCTGGGATGCTGCAAAATGTGTGATCTGCCATCTGGAGTTTGATTTTAAATAGGTGTAAACAAAAGTGTTAGTTTATATAAATCTTTCCTGCCACCTGCTACCCTCCCCAAATCCATGTTTCTCTTGCTTGATATTTATGATATCCTCATAATGCTAGTTTTCCAGTGGCCCATAGACTCTGCCAGGGTAATGAGGCATAGACAGTACCTGAATTTCTAATATAAAAGCCATTCAGTAAAACTTCTTCTGTCTTTGGGCTGGTGACATATGGATGAAAAACTTTCCAGCATTTATTATAAAGAAGTAAAAAGGTCCAAACTAAGTTTTCAAAATAAAAGTTTACTATATACATTTTTGTGTTTTGAAAAGGCAAACAAATATCAAAATATCTTTTCTTTTTCTGCTGCAAGTTCATGTAGGAGGAGCCTGAGTTAGTAGGAATTGTAGTAGAAACTACGCTCTGTAGTCATATGCCAATAAAACATGAGGAATATCAATACAAAATACCTCTGTAGGTATATAAACAAGGCCTCATCTGAAATTGCAGTTTTACATAAATATGAAGATGTATGTCTGTGAAATAATGTGAATACCATTTTTACCATGAAATACTTTTATTCTACAGTATAGAATGGTACATTTGGCTTATCTATTTTATTTAGATTTGTATAAAAAATTGGCATAAAAGATGTGCTTTCTTTCACTATTTTGAAACAAAAAGATGGTTTCATGGCTGATGCTTTTTGATTTGGAAAGCTGAAGTCCTTACCAGTAGTCTGACATTGATTCTTATATTTTATATTCATTGAAAAAATAAGCGAAACTTTAAAGAATTAATTTGTAAAACTATGAATGACTGTATTTAGTATACTGTATATGAACTTAAAACAAACTGAAATTTGCACGTTTTTCAAATGAACCCGTCAGTTATTTTTCTTATAAATCTGGCTGTTGGTGCAGTGGTTGATACTTTGCTCAAAGATATAATGCCTGGCCATTTATTTTTCACTTGGTTTTATTATGGAGAATTCCAGAAATGAACCTTAAATCTGGGATTAAGTGCAAGACAACCACATAGTGTTGTTGGCTCTGCTGCCCCAGAGGAGAGGCAGAACTATTTGTTATGCTCTCACCCACAGTGATTTGTACACTGGAACACTGAGCATTTTTCTTCATTGTTCTTTCACCAAGTCAAGTCCCCCTTGAAGTGTTTCTGTATCCTTGACTCTCACCTTTGAAAGAGGTGAGGTCAGCATCATTAACTCAATATTGGTACATCTCTACCCTGATATAACGTGGCCCAATATAACACGAATTCGGATATAACGCGGTAAAGCAGTGCTCCGGGGGGGCGGGGCTGCGCACTCCGGGGGATCAAAGCAAGTTCGATATAACGCGGTTTCACCTATAACACGGTAAGATTTTTTGGCTCCTGAGGACAGCGTTATATCGAGGTAGAGGTGTATATTAAAAAAATGCCGGGAGGATAATTTAGCACCCCAAGAGATTTTAACTGGCATCTCAGAGATAATCACCATCCTTTTGAAAAATGCTGTCCTCTTCCTAATAGACAATTATATCTCAATTCTAGAATGTTACAGGGTGGTTTTCTACTAAATGCTGTAATTTTTAGAAGGACAGGGTGGACCAATGCCTGTTGGTGAAAGAGACAAGCTTTCAAGCTACACAGAGTTCCAGACGAGACTAACAGAAGTTAGTCCAGTAAAAGCTATTACCTCACCCACCTTGTCTCTCTAATATCCCAGGACCAACGGGGTTACACAACAGCATCACAAACAACAATGGAAGATATCGTAATTTTAAAAGTAACTTCTGTAGAATCCTACAGGTTTCCTGCCTCTTAAATTCTGTAGCTCCTTCCCATTGAGCTTTCTGAGGGAATCTCATAGATCTTGCCTACGCTATATTTTCCTAAATTTCCCAACCATCGCTCTACCCCGGTAGCAACAGTGGGAGTACTGCTGTAGATACGGTGCTGGTGCAACTGCCATTTTAATCACCATGTTGTTTAGATCTCCTCTGAGCAGGATTAGATGACACCGTGGTTGAAATTCTGGCAACTGGCCTACACTGATGCATCCACTGCTGCCACAGGCATTGAAGCCGTACTGGTGATAGCAACAGCAGGAAACATTGAAGGGGGAAAAAGACTGATGTAGACCCAGCTGTAGTGCTCATGACAATAGCGGAGGGAGGCAGCCTAGTTGGAGACAGAACAGAGGTGGGCAAACTACGGCCCATGAGCCGTTTTAAGTTGGCCCGCGAGCCGCACCACGTGGCTTGGCCCCTCTCTGGCCGGGGTGCAGAGTCGGGTCCGCACCACGCGGCTCCCAGAAGCTGCGGCATGGCCCCGCTCCGGCTCCTACGCACTCCAATGGGAGCTGCAGGGGCAGTGCCTGCAGATGGGGCAGCGTGCAGAGTCGCCTGGCCACGCCTCCGTGTAGGAGCCGGAGAAGGGACATAGCACTGCTTTCGGGAGCCACTTGAGGTAAGCGCTGCTCGGAACCTGCACCCCCTGAGCCTCTCCCCACACCCCTACCACAGCCCCGATCCCCCTCCTGCTTTCTAAACCCCTCAATCCCAGCCCAGAGCCCTCCTACACCCCAAACCTCTCATCCCCAGCCCCACCCCAGAGCTCGCACTCCCAGCTGGAACCTGCACCCCTTCCTGCATCCCTGCCCCAGCTCTGATCCCCCTCCCACCCTCCAAACCCCACGGTTCCAGCCCAGAGCACCCTCCTACACCCCAAACTCCTCATCCCCAGCCCCACCCCAAAGCCCGCACCCCCTCCTGCACCTCAACCCCAATTTTGTGAGCATTCATGGCCCGCTGTACAATTTCTCTTCCCCAATGTGGCCCTCAGGCCAAAAAGTTTGTCCACCCCTGAGATAGAAGATGGTTAACAGCTGCAGGGTGATAAGGGGAGCAATCCCAGGATCCCTTAAAGCTAAGACCCCCTTCTGTGTAGCCAAGCATATCTAGCCCCACATCTTGTAGTAATGAGGGTTGGGACAGCAACTTCTTCTCTTTGAGGCATTCATCGGGGCTGACATTGAAATAGAGTTTCCTGAATTTTATTGTGTGGTGTTTTTTTCTGATGGGGCTATAAAAAACAAGGTGCTGTAAGTTTTGCATGGATTTAAAGAGCTCCCCTGTCCTTGGCAAAGTGCATCCTTCTAAATTAATAGTGCTGTTATAATACCTAGCGTTTTTATAGCATCTTCCAAATAAGGATTTTAGAGCTCTTTACAGACATTATAGAATTAAACTTCACCTCATCCCTGTGACTGAGGGAATATTATCACCCTATTACAGATAAGGAAACTGAGGCACAGAATGGGTAGGTGTCTTTTGCAGGGTAAGACTGTAAGTATGTTGGGCAGCATGGTGTCCAGTTTCCTACTACGCAGTTGTGGCACTTAGTGGTGCTGTATGTATCTGTATATTTAAGAATTAATAAAGCACTTTGGGATAAAAGGAGTTAAATGTAGCATACTATAGCTATGGTTAAGAAACTAAAAAGGCTGTCACAGTGACAAGACGTAAACTCCTACCATCTTGTGCATTTTATCTGTAAGGGTGAAAGGATAAATTGTTGGATATTTTTGTGGCATTACAAAGAATTAATGAACCTTAATTTGAAATAAAGTGCTTGAACGGCTCTGGGTTGAGAGATGTGAAACTATTAGATTTAGCCTCTATAGCATAACCTCCCACTTCCTCCCCCCCCCCACCCCCAAAGCAGATGTGGGGGTTTAATTATAAAATACAGAAAGGGAAGAAAAGTAGATTGATGCCAATAAGCTCTGTGTAATTTTAATAGGCAAGTAGAACAGGAGGTCATGATCTGAAGTTGAGGAAGAAAGTAGTGTAGACAGAGTTTTTTACCCATAGGAATGGCTGAAATAATAGGAGAAAAACTTACCTGACTGTATAAAAAAGTGAATATTGTAATTGAGTGCTAGAGGGAGTTAGGTACATTTTTGGAGATAGAAAGGATCAGATGTTACAGCTACTAGCTTGCTTGCTTGGTGTTAAATTGATGATATGGGCCACAATGTAGTTCCTAAAACTCCCTAGGCTCCTGTGTCTTTTCATTTGATGTGAATATTGGTGGTTCTTTGCCCAAGATATGAAATTTAAAACAAACCTTGCCTCCTGTTTGATCATGTCTTTTCTTTTTAACAGTATACTGATTCTTCTTACCTATCCTATTTCATCTAATATTCAGGGGATCACAGTAATTTAATGGTCACTGGGCTATGCATTTCTAGTCCAGACACTTTTGCCAAAGTTAAGATCAATCTGTTGTGAAGGATGTGTGTAATCTTAACTTCATTTCACTTGATGAATGTTTAAATAGATTTTTATCGTCTGAACAAAATAGTATTTTTATTACGTAAAGTATGTTTTATATTCATATGTATTTGACTATTCATAATGTTCCTGGACCATTGCTAACCCTTTCATCTAAATGAAGCTGTGTTAACCAGTGTCTGCTCCTCCCTGCAGTGAGGTAGCACTTGGATGGGGGAACTGGCAGCTTATGGCAGATTTCCTGTCATAGTGAGGGGATGAGAAGCAGGGAAAAGGCTGGTTTGTATGAGGGAGGTGGAAAGGTTCCTGTTTTGGGGAAGTAATAAGGATGAGAGGTGATAAACACTGCTTTTTGGGGGTGGAAGGAGGTCAGAGACCCTGCCACTGTGAAAAGAGGTAAGAAATTGGGGCAGCACCAGGGAGAATTAGAAAGAGGGAATGGAATTCTTCACTTTCTTGGGTGAAGAGACCAAGGGAAGGGTGTGTGAAAAAACCTACTGGAAATGAGTAAGTAGTGGGTAGTGGAGGGACCCAGATAAAGAGAGAAAAAAGATGTAGGTGAAGTTGAGATTTAAATCAGAGGAATAGATGGAGCAATTGTAGACGGTGATTAACAGCAGAATAGGAATCAGGAATACAGAACAAAGGAGAAGAGTGGAAGAAAGCAAACAATAAAGGAGAAAGGAAAAAGAATGCGGACGTGCTAGAAATGATAGGAAATAGGTTAAAGAGGAGGCAGAGGGTGGGATAGAGAGAAGTGAAATATAAGTAAAAAAGTGAAACATTTTTTTTTTAAAGTAGCTTGAAGAAGGGAGAAATGAAAGGAGTAAAAATGAGTGACCGGCCATGGCTTTGCTGCTTGATTTCCTTGGGAGCCTTTGATGAAAGCAACCAGTTCCTAATACATCATACACATGTCACCACGTGATGGATTTGTTTTCTAAATAGCCTCTAGTTGAGGGATTTTGTCAAAAGCTTTTTGAAAGCTCACCTAAATTATATAAACTAGATCTCTTTAAATATTCTATAGACATGTTTACTCCGTAATAATGCCTCAGGAGAAGACAGTAGGAATCTAGATTTTTTCAAGCCACATACATGTTTTCAGTTGAAATATTTCAATTACAGTGTTTCTTATTTTGTATTTTTGATGGAAATTGGCCGTTTGGTGTAAAAGTGGACATCTCCACTGGTGCACTAATGTTTAGGAAGAAATAGCCAATGATAAATCAGTACTTGATTTTAAACAGTGGTGAAAGTCTTCTGGTTTATATACTCAGTATATTTCTTGATTATGAATGTGTGCAATCTATGTTGATCCTTTGTGCCCTTGAAATTTCATATATTCATAAATTGTCTCTATGGTAAAAATAAACTAAAATTTAGAAGTAGTTGTTCACAGGTCATAAATATAGCTGGTGAAAATGTCAGAATGTGGGAAATAGACCAAGGGAAGAATAAATAGTTGCTAAGTTTGAAGCTTGTTAGCATTATCTATGGTTGTGTTTAAATAATTCGTAAAAGGTGAAATGGAGAAGGTTGAGTTTCTGATGTAATAGCCTTTAAAACTTGCTGTTTTATTAAAAAGAAGTTCTGAAAGGCAATTTTCCCATGTCAGTTTAAAAATGTGTCAGTTTTACAGTGACAATCCTAAAATATCTACTGTAGCATTGAACTTTAATCTTAATATGGCATTATAGAATCCACTGTCCATTAGGAAGTGTGAAATATTGCTTGATATCTAGAAAAACAACAAGGAGTCCTTGTTGTTTTTTTAAACAATGAATGACACCGAAGACTCCAATGGCTTACAGGAGATGCAAAAAACACACTGCATTTATCCAAAATGGAATGCACACAAAATTCAGCTAAGGTTGAAGAAGCCAGAGGTGCAGTCTTTAGAACACTAAGGCCAAAGTAGGCAGCCATTTTTCAAGAAAAACAGGGCTATTCCTATCAGTTGAAATCTTGCCAGTTGCACTGCTTTCTGAAACACAAAGAGAAGTGCTTCTAAAAAAGAAATATTGAAGCTCTTCTACAGTCCAGAATGACTCTTACAAGTGTTACTTCTGGGGGGGATTCTGTGCCAAGTGAGGTTTTTTACCCACGAAAGCTTATGCCCAAATAAATGTTAGTTTTTAAGGTGCCACCGGACTTCTTGTTTTTGTGGATACAGACTAACACAGCTACCCCCTGATACTTGATATCTAGGTGTGATGGGTTCCCCTCCTCCCCCTTGGGATGCAACCTGGAACTGCGCTACTACTGAGCCTGCCTGACCCACCAGCCTGGGTTCAGTTTTCACTGTACTGCTGTGACAGGCCCACAAGCCCCTGCCAGCACACATACAGTTTGGACACACCCAGCTACAGCTTGACACAGATGCTGAGATCAGTTCTGCCTGGGAAAGCTCAGCTAAGGAACTGCCCAGTTACTCAAATGCACACCCTCCTTTGAAGGGTAAACCCAAAATTATGCCGTCTTGAACTGCACAGGGAACTGTACAGCATAAGCTCATGAAATTCGCCCCCTCCCTCAACGTGGAGGAAGATATGCAACAGCTTTCTACCCAGAGTTATGATTCCCACGCACTGGTTTTAGACAAAACAAAAACAAGTTTATTAACTAGAAAAGGTAGGTTTTAAGTGATTATAAGGGATAGCAAATGGATCAAAGCAGATTACCTAGGAAATAAAACAGAAACGCAATCTAAGCCTAATATACTAAATAAATTGGATATGAGCAGCAAATTCTGACCCTAATTGTTGATTTAGGCAGTTTGCAGATATCCTTGAGGGCAAGCTGCACTTGCTTGCAGCTTAAAACGTCAGATATACCTTTCACAGGCTAGAAATCCCTCTAGCCTGGGTTCATCCCTTCTGCTCCAGTTCAGTCCTTGTTTCTGAGGTGTTTCCAAGCATATCCTTTGGGCGGGGAGTCAGTGAAGAAGAGCCATGATGATGTCACTCCCCTGCCTTAAATAGCTTTTGCATATGTCAGGAACCCTTTGTCTCCCAGGTTTGATTCCCATGTCTGGACAGTGGAAAAATACTAGTATTCTATGATGGAATCGAGTACCAGGTGACTTGGTCACATGTCTCTGTAGGGCTGCCTCAACCATGACTTAGAGGCTGTTTGTAGTGTCCTTAGGAAGGCTCCCTGGTGGGAGATTAGCATCTTCTAAGACAGGGGTTGGCAAACTTTTTGGCCTGAGGGCCACATCTGGGTATACAAATTGTATGGTGGGCCATGAATCCTCATGAAATTGGGGTTGGGGTGCAGGAGGGGGTGCTGGCTCTGGGGTGTGGCGAGAAATGAGGAGTCAGGGTGCGGGAGGGGGCTCCGGGCTGGGGCAGGAGTGGTAGTGTGCGGGAGGTGGGGTGAGGGCTGTGGGTGGGGCTGAGGATGAGGGTGCTAAGGGCTGGGACCAAGGGGTTCGGAAGGCAGGAGGGGGAACAAGGTTGGGGCGCGGGGGGGGGGAGTGGCTCAGGGGTGCCAGCTCAGGGTGGCGCTTACCTCAAGAGGCTCCCAGAAGCAGTGGCATGTCCCCCCTCCAGCTTCTACGTGGCGTCGCAGCCAGGTGGCTTTGCTGCGTGTTGCTCTGTCCACAGGCCTGCCCCTGCAGCTCCCATTGGCCACAGTTCCCAGCTAATGGGAGCTGTGGGGGCGGTGCTTGGGGTGGGCGCAGCGTGTGGAGCAGAGCCCCTTGGGCTGTCCCTATGCATAGGAGCCGGAGGGGGGACACGTTGCTGCTTTCAGGAGCCGCGCGGAGCGGCCCCCAACCCTGCTCCCTGGCTGGAGCAGGGCAAGCCCCAGCCCTCGCTCCCCAGCGGGAGCTCGAGGGCCGGATTAAAACAGCTGGCAGGCTGGAATCGGCCTGTGGGCCGTAGTTTTCCCACCCCTGTTCTAAGACCTATTGTTCTCCCTAATGACCCTTCCCAGCCAGCCATCTAGACTGATTGCATTCTGTCTAGTGGGCATACCCCAGGTGTAAACACATCTGTAATAGATGTATAGGCAATATTTCTAACCTCAGATATAAATATGAAAGATGCATACAAGCAGGATAATCATATTCAGTAAATCATAACCTTTTCAATGATATCTTACATGACCTATCTTGCATAAAATATATCATAATTATGCCATAATCCTATCATAACAATATCTCTATGAAGAATATGGGGCATAGTGTCACACCAGAATCTCTCTCTTTCACCTCACACCCCTAAGAAGAGCTGTGATTAGCTATTTGAGGAGTAAGGGAGACCGTTTTATGTCTTCCAGTGTTGATTACTTGGTCAGTTAAGGAATATTGTCGATCGCAAAGACCTTTGTAACAAGTCCTCTTTAGTTGAAAGCAGATGGCCACTCCTCATGATGTGTGTGGAGGTTCAGTGGGAAGGGAATATTCCTAGTTCTCCAACAATGGATGCAGGTATTCTGCCAAAAGGGCATGAAAGTGATCTGTTGCTGTAGCAGTGTGCCATTTTTGACCAAAAGGAAGATGGAGTAGACAGTGAGCACACTTTTTTACAGTCTGAATCAGGCAAGACAGTATTTCTCCACTGTAGAGGCAAGCAATCAGCAAGTCGATGTCTAGCTTATTTGTCCCATTGGTGTATTGATCATCATAGCAGTGGAGATATGTCTTCAGGTTTTGCATCTGTTGTTCTGGCAGAGTCTGGTACTACTTTGAGTTGATGTGTCCTGGTCTGTGGAGCTCTGTAAATCTCAAAAGCTCATCATCTCTTCCACCAACAGAAGTTGGTCCAATAGAACATATTATTTCACCCACGTTCTCTCTTTAAAAAATTACAGCGAAAAGGACAGGAAATGGTAGGAGCCTTATTTTAATAATTGTCTATTTTAATGCTAATTCAGGGATGTGACTCTAACTATTTTAGCCACATTTTTTTTTCTTGCCTTAGGGGACTGCACATGTCAAGACAATATAGTTATAATTTTTGTTCATTTTTGAAAAAAAAACGTGCCTCATCCACCTATTCTTTTTGGTTAGATGGTCTGTAGCAGACCCCTACCATGACATCACCCTTGTTTTTCACCCCTTTACCCAGAGACTTTCAACAGTTCTGTCTCCTATTTCCTTCTCAACCTCAGTCCAACTGTATACATCTTTGATATACAAGGCAACACATCCTCTTTTTTCCCTGCCTGTCCTTCCTGAGCAACCTGTACCCGTCTATACAAATATTCCAGTCATGTGCATTATCCTACCCAGTTTCTGTGATGCCAACTGTCATATTTGTGTTTATTCACTAGTATTTCTATTTCTTCCTGTTTATTGCTCATACCTCTTGCATTAGTATACAGATATCTAAGACAGTGGTTCTCAAAGCTGGTCCGCTGCTTGTTCAGGGAAAGCCCCTGGCGGGCCGGGCCGGTTAGTTTACCTGCCGCATCTGCAGGTTCAGCCGATCGCGGCTCCCACTGGCCGCGGTTCGCCGCTCCAGGCCACTGGGGGCTGCGGGAAGGGCGGCCAGCACATCCCTCGGCCGGCGAACCGCAGCCAATAGGAGCTGCGATGTGCCGAACCTGCGGACGCGGCAGGTAAACAAACCGGCCCGGCCCGCTAGGGGCTTTCCCTGAACTAGCGGTGGATAAGCTTTGGGAACCACTGATCTAAGATACTGATTTGATATCCCCTCTGTGTTCCCTCTTGTCTCTCCCTTGTCTCTGCTATAATGGCCCAAGCTCCAGATTCCAACCCTCTCTCCCAGGGCTCCATGATTTTGACTTAACTGTAAGCTTTTATCTCGTGACCCCCGTCAAACCTAATTTAAAGCCCTCCTCACTAGGTTAGCCAGTCTGTATCCATCCATCCCTTTTCAGCAGTCCTTCTTCCTGGAACAGCATCCCATGGTCAAGCAAGTTGAAGCTCCTCCTAGTGATACCATCTGCACAGCCATGCATTCACCTCCAGGATGCATCTGTCTCTGCCTGGGCTCCTACCTTTGACCAGAAGGATTGAAGAGAACACCATCTGCACCCCCAACTCTTTCACCCTTACTCCCAGAGCCCTATCGTCATTTCTGATCTGCTCAGGGTCAGACCTCGCAGTATTATTAGTGCCAACATGGATGAGTAGCATGGGGTAGTAGTCAGAGGGTTGGATGATCCTCAACAGTCCCTCTGTAACGTCTTGGATACAGAACCCTGGCAGGCAGCACACTTCCTGGGATGCCATGTCAGGCTGACAGATGGGTGCCTCTGTCCTCTTCAGAAGGGAGTCACTAACCACTACTACACTATGTTTCCTCTTGGGGTGGTGGTGGCTGTGATCCTCCCAGTGTTGAGGGTACAGAGCTTCTCCTCTTCCACCTTTGGGGGCGATTCCTCATCCCTACTTGCCAGGGTAGCATAATGGTTCTTCATCACTGTGGTCGGTGGGTTGGGAGCAGGGGTGCAGTACTGCCTGCTGCCAGAAGTAACCAGCAGCCAGTGTTACTGGTTGACAGAAAGCAGAGACTTCCTTGGAATTTCTTTAGCTTGACATTTCATTTTATTAGATCAGTAACTAAAAATGTAAGTATATGAGTTATATTCTCCAAACATAAGGTGTATGAAAGTAATTGTATCTCTTAAAATTTAGTAAAGGCACAGGCAAGTTTGTAATAATGTAACATAAGAATAAATTATAATAATTTTACTAATAACATTTTTTGCATGAAATTTATCACCCGCAGAACCTTAATGATCAATTAATCTGACATATATATAACATAGGCCATAGAAACTCACGCATGTTTCTCTGAATCTTGTGAATGGCTCCTGTTTTGCCCTGATTTTGTTCTAAGCCTTCTGAGAAGAAGTTGTTAAAGCCCTAAAATACTGTCTTGACAGTGCTCAAACTGTTGGCCACTTTGATTCTAGGAAAGTTTTAAAATTGTAATTTTTGAGGACTTTAATTCATAATTATCAAAGTTTGTGCCAGAGATTTCAAGATTGGAGGCATCCACATATCCAGAATGATTTAATGTTTACTGCAGAATTATGATATTCGCTTCCTGGGTTGTGGAAGAGAGTTGTTCAAGAAAATAAAGGGTGCAAAATTTCTCTTCTGCGGATTATCTGCTTTGGTGACTGAGTTGGGCACAGACATACACTTTGGTTCTATTTCCTTTAACTTTCTTAGTTAATTTCTAATTATTTTTGTAATTTCCAGTATTGCCAACCCCAAGTGTTCAAAAATCACGAAATTGGCTTTATGGGTTTTTTTAAAAATATGAATTTTTGGTAATGTTTGCCTTCTGTTTTTTGCACCTTTTTGATGCATTTGGGTCATGTTTTCAAGCTTTTATCTGCAACCACAAGGGTTAGAAACTTTTTAAAATGGAAGTTGACTTTCTCATTTAATCACAGGATTCCAGGAGCTGGGGCATTCAGAAACCCCCCAATATTATTAGACTTGTGATAAAACAGTGGGAATTAGCAACATTGCATTTTTTATTTTGGGTTCTATCAAAGGGAAACTAGCCAAGGGGAGAAAAAATAGATAAGGAAGGCTTATAACAGTGACATATTTAACTTATGGTACTTCATAGAGAATGAATAACTGAGTGAGGTTAATAGTCTGAAGCAAAAAGGGAGGACTTTGAGTTGGTCATCTATTCCCCTGAAATACCTTGGCCATCCATCCTTATTACACGAATATAAAATCTAGTGGTTTAATGATGAAAACATCTCACTAAAAAAAGGCTTAAGATCAAAAAAGTGAAACCTGTCTTTGCTTTATAATTTTTCCACAAAACAAGTATTAAATACTGAAGGTCAGACTTGAAAGGTTTCTCTCTGCAGTTTGCTATAGTTACTACTTATAATGAAAAGCTGAAAAAGGGTGGTTTATGTGTTATGATTTAGGTTATCATCTGTGTTCAGATTAGTATTAAATCATATCTAGTTGAAAACATATTTGATATTTTTCTTAGGAAGTAAGCAACTTTGCACAATGCAGTTGCCACAGTATAGTGTAATATGGCATTCTACTCTAGTTAAATACCGTTTTGCTTTCTGTTTGGCATATGTAGGGTATGTCAATAATACAAATCTGTGATTCATCTTAATTATACCTTGAATATGTTTAAGGAACATTTGCACTTCTAAAATGAATTGGACCTTTTGCTTTTATTTAAAATGAGCCAAATGTAGGAGAGGGCTCTATGATTTAATTAGCTACTAATTTATTAATTTAAATTTATATAATTAAAAAAAATCTATTCAAAGTTACAGGTACCTTTGCCATATGTTAAAATCTCCAGAATAAAAAACAAAAGTAAACCCAGCAACCTTTCAAAAACCAAGAAGGAGAAAAACCCACACCAGCCATTAATAATAGCCCTCTGCTTCCCAAAAGCCTGGGTTAAAAAGAGGGAGTTTTGCAGTGTGTCCTACAGTTCAACAGATCTGTTTTGGACCTGGTGGAAGTGAATTCCAAAGCTGAGGGCCCACCATTGAGAATTCTCTCTCAACAGCTCCATCTCTTTAAACTAATTCCCACGTGAGCCATCCTTTGGAGTAGAAGAGCAATTGCCCAAAACTACTCGCTGGGGCCTTTGAAAGATGAGATAAGTAAGAATAGAAAGTCAGAAAGTCAAATCAATCATTATAACACATGGGAAAATTAATGGAGGCTGGTAATAGAAACATTTTCAGAGGGAAAACAAGTTAGTGTAGCTCTATTATTTGTGTAAATAGGTTGGGATTAGTGCTGGCAGAACTGCAAAGCTATAGCACATTGGAAATGGTACTAGGTATAGGGTAGTCTTTAGTTGCATTTACCATTAGTATATCATCAATCAATATTTTGTAATGCTATCCTCAAAATAAAGTGAAATTGTTCTCAGAAGTGGGACCACCTGGTTCAAATCCAGACAGATTGCAATCTGAGAGCTTCAGCAACATCATTTGCATCCACACCTCCAGAATCCATTTCTTTCTTTTCCCCCTTTTTCATATTAGGCCAAAGCTGATTACAAGAAGGACGAGAGACGCAAAGAACTCAAGCGGCTGCGAGGTGAGGATACGTGGATGCTTCCTGATGTGAACAAACGTGTGGAAGAGCTGGAAAAGGTGATGGAGCAGTAAATCATTGAATTTCATGCTAGCTTTCCGTTATCTTGAAGTAAACTGAAAGATTCAGTTACTTAAAATGATGTAGAAAATAATCTTTGAATGCCACAGACCTCAAAAGCAACCTTGGTAAAAACTAAATGGAAATATATATCAGAATTCCTTTGTTTTGATTGTACAAAAGTAGAAGTATTGCTTTAGCTGAGCTTTACATCTAATTTCTACCATGTAAAAATGGCAGCAGAGACATAAGTCACCTGGAGTTCTTAGTGGGCTATACAACAACGAGGTTTAATTTTTAGACATTTGAAAAGGAAAATAATTTGTTGATAAATTGGAGAGGATTTTGAGAAGAGCCATGAGAATCGTTAAAGGATTAAAAACAGGCCTTACAGTGATAGTCTCAAGGAGCTCAGTCTATTTAGTTTACCCAAGAGAAGGTTAAGGGGTGACATGATCACAGTCTACGTGGGGAACAAATATTTGATAACAGGTGTGACGGGTTGGATCACAGAAACCCCCTTGGGAACTGCCAACTGATGTGCCAAAACTACTTCTGCCCCTGCTTATGACTCCAGCACCCTGTCTTGTTGAGCCAGACATGCCATTTCCATAAAGTCTGCTTCAACACAGACTTAGGGTCTGAAGTACGTGCCCCAAAGCTGCAGACTTAACTGAAAGCAACTTAAGAAGTGTTCCTGTCTTTAACACTCAGATGCCCAACTTCCAATGGGGTCCAAACCCCAAATAAATCCATTTTACCCTTATACAGGGTAAACTCATAAATTGTTCGCCCTCTATAACACTGATAGAGAGATATGCACCGCTGTTTGCCCCTCCCCCCCGTATTAATACATACTCTGGGTTAATTAATAAGTAAAAAGTGATTTTATTAAATACAGAAAGTAGGATTTAAGTGGTTCCAAGTAATAGCAGACAGAACAAAGTGAATTACCAAGTAAAATAAAATAAAACACACAAGTCTGAGTCTAATACAGTAAGAAAACTGAGTACAGATAAAAACCTCACCCTTAGAGGAATTCCAGTAAGCTTCCTTTTACAGACTAGTCTCCTTCTAGTCTGGGTCCAGTAATCACTCACACCCCCTGTAGTTACTGTCCTTTGTTCCAGTTTCTTTCAGGTATCCTTGGGGGTGGAAAGGCTATTTCTTTAGCCAACTGAAAACAAAATGGAGGAGTCTCCCACCGGCTTAAATAGAGTTTCTCTTGTGGGTGGAGACCCCCTCCTCTCTCCTAGGCAAAGTCCAGCTCCAAGATGGAGTTTTGGAGTCACATGGGCAAGTCACATGTCCATGCATGACTCAGTTTTTACAGGCAGCAGCCATTGCTTACCTGCTACCTTGAATGTCCTCATGTAGACTTCTTATGTGGATTGGAGCCTTCCAAGATCCATTGCCCCTTAAGTGCTTCTTGATTGGGCACTTAATTTGCACATTCCTTTCTTAAAAAGCTGACCAAATGCTTTACAAAGGCTACTTAAAAATCAAGCCAGTACACAGCCAATATTCATAACTTCAAATACAAAAATGGTACATGCACACAAATAGGATTAATAGATTCAGTAGATCATAACCTTTACAGAGATATGTTACATGGCATATGTAGCATAAAACATATTCTAGTTATGTCATATATACATTCATAAGCATATTTCCATAAAGCCTTGTGGGGGGCATCGTCACAATGGGGTCTTCAGTCTAGCAGACAAAGGTAAAACAAGATCTAATGGCTGGAAGTTGAAGCTAGACAAATTCAGACAGGAAATAAGGCATACATTTTTAACAGTGATGGTAATTAACTGCTGGAACAATTTACCAAAGGTTGTGGTGGATTCTCCATCATTGGCGATTTTAAAATTAAAATTGGAAGCTTTTCTAGAAGATATGCCTTAGTTCAAAGAGGAATTATTCTGGGGGAAGTTCTATGGCCTGTTTTATAGAGAAGGTAGGTTAGATGATCACAGTGATCCTTTCTGGCCTTGGAATCTGTGAATCTAGTAATGGGATATGGAGCCTCTCACTTATGTTCTCTCTGAGTTAATCGTTGTTAATATAGTATCTGGAGAGGCCTATTTGTATTTTGGGCCCCACTGTGCTGGGTGCTGTAAACAGTGAGGGCTTGTCTATACAGGTTGTTAGTCCACACCAGTTGGGATATAAATTTAATGCGTATTAGCATGTCACTCACTAACTGGCTGTGTAGACTCTACTGGCGTGCACTAAAAGTTCCCTAGTCTGTGTTAATGTAGTACTGTTTGAAATGGGACTATGTTAATGCATAGTAGGGAACTTTTAGCGTGCTCCAGTCAGATCCACATGGGCCAGTTAGCATGCAATGTGCTGGTGCTCATTAGAATTTACACTCTAACTGATGTGGACTGACACACTGTATAGACAAGTCCTTAGTAGAAGATTTATTTGTCTTGTGTTTGGCAAGACCGTACAGGTGAGTGTAAAAGGCCATGTCTACATGGGAAAGGTTTATTTTAGAATATCAAGTTATTTCAGGATAAACTGCCTTGTGTCCATACACAAGTTTTTTTTAAATTATCTGGTGTCTTTTCCCACATTAATTAATCCACTATGGAAACGAAATAGCTTATTTCTGAAATTAGCTTTTTTTCAGGTTTAGGTTTGTATGGCCAGTGGTGGGCAACCTGCGGCCTGTCAGGGTAATCCACTGGTGGGCTGCGAGACAATTTGTTTACATCGACTGTCCGCAGGCACAGCCGCCTGCAGCTCCCAGTGGCCGCGGTTCGCTGTTCCCGGCCAATGGGAGCTGTGGGAAGCGGCGCTGGTTTAGACAACTTAGTTCTGGGTGGTGGCTGGGCAGAGCCCCTCAATGACTGCTCAGCTTCTCCCCCACCCCTCGTAGTGTGCTCAGGATTATGTCTGCAATGGAGACTTTAGGCTCTAAAGGGTTTATTTCCCTGAAGTATCAAATCCCACAACCATTGACCAAATGTTCTGCCTTCTTATCCAGCTTACTGTGCCACTTCACTATCCCATTTCCTCCTGGTGACGGCTGCCACTCCCACACTTGAGATGGCAGCAATGCTGAGGTTAAAAATCAAACATATTGCATGGCAGGTATGTTTATTGTAATGGCAGAGAGAGAAAGAGAGGAAACAATAGAAAAAGTACTTTGCCTTTCAGTTTGATCACTTTTAGCTACCTTTACATTTTGTGAGGTAAATTGTCAAAATTAGGCTACAGAGATATTTCAAAATACATAGAGATTGTAGAAACATAGAAACGTAGGGCTGGAAGGGACCTGGAGGAGTAATCTAGTCCATCCCTCTGTGCTGAGCAGGACCAAGTATACCTAGATCATCACTCACAGGTGTGTGTTTAACTCGTTATTAAAAGTCTCCTACGATGGGGATTTCACAAACTCTTTGTGTAACCTATTCTAGTATTTAACTACTCTTATAGTTAGAAAGTTTTTGCTAATATCTAACCTAAATCTCCTTGCTTCAGATTAAGACCATTACTTCTTGTCCTGCCTGCAGTGGACATGGAGAACAAGTGATCACTGTTCTCTTTATAACAGCCCTTAATACATTTGAAGATAAATCAGCTCCCCCCTTCAGCTGTCTTTTCTCAAGACTAAACATGCCCAGTTCTTTAAACCTTTTCTCAAGTCAGGTTTTCTAAACCTTTTATCCTTTTTTGTTCTCTTATGGACTCTCTCCAGTTTGTCCACGTCTTTCCTAAAGTGTGGCACCCAGAACTGGACACAGTACTCCAGCTGAGGCCTCGCTAGTTCTGAGTAGAGTGGGACAATTACCTCCCGGTCTTATATACAGCACTCCTGTTAATAAGACCCAGAATAGTCACCTTTTTCACAACTGCATCACATTGTTGACTCATATTTAATTTATAATTACTATAACCCCCAGATCTTTTTCAGCAGTCTTACTGCTCACTCCAGTGGTTCTCAACCTTTCCAGAGTACTGTACACCTTTCAGGAGTCTGATTTGTCTAGCGAATTCCAAGTTTCACCTCACTTAAAAACTTGCTTACAAAATGAGACCTAAAAACAGAAGTCACAGCACACTATTACTGAAAAATTGCTTACCTTCTAATTTTTCTCATATAATTATAAAATAAAACAATTGGAATATAAATATTGTACTTACATTTCAGCTTGTAGTATATAGAGCACTGTAGTATATACAATGACTTGTTTTATATACTAGTCATTGTATGAAATTGTAGTTTGTACTAACTTAACTAGTGCTTTTTATGTAGCCTGTTGTAAAACTAGGCAAATACCTAGATGAGCTGATGTATCTTCTGTATGATTTCTGCGTACACCCAGGGATACGCGTACCTCTGGTTGAGAACCACTGACCTAGCCAATTATTCTCCATTTTGTAGTTGTGCTTTTGATGTTTCCTTTCTAAGTGTAGTATTTTACACTTATCTTGATTGAATTTAATCTTGTTGATTTCAGACCAATTCTCCAATTTATCAAGGCCATTTTGAAGTCTAACCATGTCCTTCACAGTGCTTGCAACCCCTTCCAGCTAGGTGTCATCTGCAAATTTTATAAGCATACTCTCCACTCTTTCATCCAAGAAATATTGAATAGTACCAGATCCTGGACAGACCCACTGCAGTACCTCGCTAGATACGTTCTCCCAGTTAGACAGTGAACTATTGATAACTCTTTGAGTGTGGTCTTTCAACCAGTTGTGCACCCACTTTATAGTAATTTCATCTAGACAACACTTCCCTAAGTTGCTTATGAGACTGTCATGTGGGACAGTGTCAAAAGCCTTAGTAAAATCAAGATAAATCACATCTGCAGCTTTCCCCCCGTCCTCTAGGCAAGTAGTCCTGTCACACCAACTAGGTTGGTTTGGCATGATTTGTTCTTGACAAATCCAGCTGGCTATGACTTCTCACTCTATTATTTTCAAGGTGCTTACAAACTGATCATTTAGTAATTTGTTCCAGTATCTTTCTGTGTATCAAAGTTAGGCTGATTGGTGTATAACTCCCTGCATCCTCTTTGCTCCCCTTTTTAAAGATAGATACCATGTTTGCCCTTCTCTGGTCCTCTGTGACTTCACCCATCCTCCATGAATTTTCAAAGATTATTGCTAACGGTTCTGAGATTGCTTCAGCTAGTACCAGTACCCTAGGATGAATTCCCCCTTGTGGTTAATATTTTGTGTTCAGCATGTAGTCACAATTAGCCTTTTTAGTGAAGACTGAAGCAAAATTGGCATTCAGCACCTCAGCCTTTTTCATGTCATCTGTTTATGACTTCTCCTTCTTCACTAACTGGTGGGCCTACACTTTCCTTCATCTTTCTCCTAATGTATTTATAGAACCTCTTCTTTCTGCCTTTTTATGTCCCTTGCTAGGTGTAACTCATTTTATGCTTTAGCCTCTCTGACTTTGTCCCTACATGCTTGTGCTATTGTTTTGTACTTAGCAGTTTGCCCATATTTCTATTTCGTAGGATTCCTTTTTGATTTTCAGGTAATTAAAAAGCTCTTGATGCAGCCATATTGGTCTCTTACTATTCTTCCTATCTTTCCTTTGCATCAAGATAGTCCCTTCCCACAACACTCCATCCCCCAGAATAAGGGTAACAATTTTCACCCTTCACTCTTACACACTTGTGAGCCCATTGGTACAGATGTGAAGACTCAGCACTTTATGTGTGTTCTGTCATTATAGTTCCAGTGGTTTTAAGTTTGCACTGTTACATTGACTCAATAAAGGTTTTTATTATGAAAAACTTGGCTGGGAAATTTCAATGAAATTCAGTTTCCCCCAATATAATCTATTCCTAATAAAATGTGTATACAAAAAATTTCATTCATTTCCTGGGTTCCAGTACATTCATTTTCCATCCACTATACTGAACAATGCATCCCTACCCGTTTCCTTGACCAGTTGTAGAGGCACTCAAGTAAATCCATGAAATACCTTCTATGCAGTGCCAAGCTTTGTGAAAAGCAACAGAGGGTCCTGTGGCACCTTTAAGACTAACAGAAGTATTGGAGCATAAGCTTTCGTGGGTGAATGCCCACTT